>NC_091568.1:13248314-13263314 GCF_042767895.1 Penaeus vannamei
CCCCTTAAGTATATAACCCTAAATTTATTGGGCGCACAATTTGGACTGAACAAGCATATATACAGTAGTATGTGCTCACAATTGGCATGACAAAGTGCATAAAAAGGCAATGCAAAACATGTGCAGAATAAAAGCATAACAAGTGGACGGAGCCATTCTAGCAGATGGCTACAACAAGCAGGCACATTCAAGCTTCATGCACAACCGTAAGCTGGCACCAGTGTCTCTCATGTAGGGCCTACAACCTTACTTTCCAGATTGTGTATAGTTGTCAAAGTGAGATTCTTTTTTGTAAAAAGAAAAAATTGAAGTGTTAAGTTACTGTTAAGTTATTATATAGTATTTTAATCAGAGTATGAAATACTCACTACCGATTAGTACAACTGCATATCGGGAAAGTTAGGTCATGTATAATTGAATCATTCCTCCAAAACCGAGGTAACCAGGCAACCACGCAACCTCCGCGAAAAATGGATGCTACCCCTAGTGTCATGTGATGGCGAGGTGACTGTATGTTCCTCGTTTCCAGCATTCTGTGTCTCTAACGGAGGCACCTTTGCATTCTGCCTTAAGTATAAATGTTTACAAATAGAGTGAAACTGCGTCCCATTGGACCATTCCCGTGAAGCGTAGAGCTGTTACCTCACAGTGGGTGAGAGGAGAGAGGTGACTCACTACACCTCGACTAAGCCCAACTTGACTGCAAAGAGTGAGGGGCGTTATTGGCGTTATTCATGATGTTGGCTGTTTGGTTGATGGGTTGAGCGTTATTGTTGACTACATTGTCCGTCTTGTTTTCATTTCCCTTTGGAAGGTAGGGCCCTTTGCACCGAAAAGAAGGCAGGAAAGGAAAAGTGGTGTGAATTTTATCAGTTCTCAAAGATATAATCAACTTCGAGAAGGGAGACAGGTGGGAGACAGGTACATAACTCCGTGACGATGGTGGTGTTGGAGAGAAAGTGATCGAGCCCCTCCCATGACGCTGCACATACCCAGCAAGACCAGCAACACTGCTAGCTCTGGCCCGAGTCTAAGGTAATAAGGTTTGTTAGTATCACTGGTCAAAATAAATATGTGAAAATGAAAAAAGGAAAGAAAGAAAAGGAAGGACGCCCCTCCTCCCCCCTGCATCATTTGTAGAGGTTCCTCGGTAACTGCCCATGCATGAGGAAGTCAGTCAGTCAGTCAGTGTGAGCCAAACAGTGTGAACAAGACTCCTTGCCCCCTCCAGAAATGGGGATCACAGCCTTATTAATTCTCTGTAGAAGGCTCAAAACTGCTGCATGTGTCACATATATGATATGTGAATGCCCTACACTAACAGACACCTGGGAGTGAGCTGTAGTTCATGGGTTACATTGGGCACAGGGACAAACTACCTACTAAAGGACTCTAATCTACAAAAAATTATCATCCCATTCTCAAGTGTGTGATCATAAGTTTTATTGGTGCCAATAAACTAATCCAAAAGTTTGGATCAATACAAAAAGGGATCACTATTCTTATTTCTTTAGGGTTTATTACAAGTGCAAAAGACAAAGTTTTATAGTACTCTAAAAACAAAATGGCTTTGGTCCCAGTGTTACCCATCAACAGCAGCTTTCACAAGTGCTGCTACTGCCAACCAACCACTACATCAACAGCTACACCAACACCAATTAGTTCACCAGAGCCACCAGCCCTCACCTTCATGGAGTTAACAATCCAATTAAATGCCTGTGAGTGAGCAAGAAACAGAATGTGTGTCATTAACAGAGGGCAATGATACAGTGCAATGCTAGGTATGGATAACACTAGAAAAACTTACCCGCCAACTGTGCTAGATGTGTATCCATTCCCATTGGCAAGTGTTTACTAATATCCGATCTACTACATTATCTGAGCATATGTATGTCACAGTTTATTGGTTTGTTAAGGTATCTGCTGGTACTCCATGAAGGAGAGAGTGTCTGTGTGAGCAACAATTAGTACACACGGTATTACAGACGTTTAGTACACACACGTTAATACACACACTAGAGCACCGTACATCCACCAATCAGAGCCTGACCTTGTTTTTTGTTTCAAGAGCGCACATACAGAAGACATTGATACACGACGATTTACATGAAGTTAACTATAAGAGAAAAATTTGGGGTTAGACTTCATGTTAATTTGTGGCATCAAAATTATAATATTTTATTTAAATTAAGAAAACCCCAAACAACCAAAATAATATAAAACACCAACACCATATTCAAGCTGAAACTACAGCAAGAACCCTCTTTCATCATCCAGTTATGTTCAAAATTCCTTAGTAGGTTATAGGCCTCTTGGGGGGGGGGGGACATGAAGATGGAGTGGGGTGGGAAGAGAAGGGATGAGATGGTGGAAGGGCAAGATGGGGGAAGGGAGGAAAGGAGGGGAAGGGCGAGATGGGGGTGGGGAGCGGTCGAGGAAAGGAAAAGGGACTGGGAGAGGGTTGGGGGAACAGAGGGAGCGGGAGAGGGAACAGCAAGAGAGATAATGGGAGAAGGCTCTTGCATGGCGATATTATTCAGGCAGTGACAAAGTTAGTAAAACTCATTCAACACATGTCATTAGTACAAGGCAAATGAAACCAGGTGCAGAAACCAAGCCACCCAACATATATTTCCTGCACCTGCACCTGCATTAATGAGAGAGGGTTCCACCATAGCAACACCAAACTTGTTACAAACACTGCTTGTCAGTAGCTCAAGTAAGCGTTAGTTGCACATGTTTGGGACGGAGGTTATCAGTCTCACAGGGTAAATGTTCAAAGCTGAATGTTAGGATCCCTTGGGTCAAAGGGGCTCAAACTCAATCACTACAAGAACATACAAAAAAAATATATATATATAAAAAATATATAACAATAATAAGAATAATCATTAGTAGCTTAAATATCATTTCATGACCCAAGAGGAGACATGTAATGCAAAACACAAATTTTCATCAAAGCAGCTGCATCCTAACTACCCTCTTGAACCTCATGGTTCCACACCAATGCAATTGTTTGAAAACCTGTTCTTTGCCCCCCAACCACTTCCTATGCAAACCAATCTGAAGCCTTCGAAGTTTATGCTCTTATCTTTTTTACCCCATGAAAGTAATTCTATCTATCTCTCCTATATAGAGAATTTAATGCCTCACTAAATACATGAGAACATAAAAATAATATCTATAAACGATGCTGTTTTAGATTCATTCTGCTTATCACACTTGTGGACCTGTCCAATTCGCCTTAGACTTTTTCAGTCTCAAACATTAAAGATTCAAAAGCATAAAACTTAACCAATATAATCTCTTTCCTTCTAAAAAATACAGACATTCAAATACTTGCATACAAACACATTAACCTTTAGAACTTCTATAGCTGTGTAACATAATGCTAAAAATAAACATTTGGGTAACCTGTGATGCTATGCTAAAGACTGAACAATACTGGAAGAACGGAAAAAAAGGAGGGAGAGAAAAAAAAAAATTATACATGTAGATTTCACAATATTTCTTGTGATTTCTTTGTCATCATCTTTTTGTCTTTTTTAATCATAGAACTTTTAGGAGAAATTTAACCCTAATGCCCTTCAGCACTATCTTACACATGCTAAACACACAAATTCCCTTCCCTCTACATTCGTCCCACCCTCAAGGAAAACTGTGCCAGGCCTAAGACGCACTTCCTTCCCCGCAAGCACCATTACTTACCAACAATGATGATGAGGACAATAAGACCGATGACTCCCATAATGATCATCATCTGTTAGGAGACATATGTATAGCACATTTTAATTATTGTATTCCAAAAGCATAGAGTTAGGATTTTTTTTTTTTTTGACAGGAAATAAATCATTCCTTCATGCCTATAAATAACTGCAAATATTTTACTCTCCATTTGAATGAATAACAAGTAGTCAAGCTAACAATATATCATAACTAATGCTCCATGTGTATGCTGATTGAAAGAAACAATTTCCACAAAGTATTAAAAAAATAGAATAAAAATGAAAAAAATAAAAAATAAAAAATATTTCATGATAATCTCCTTAAGTGCCAACATGTTCTCCTTTACGTTTTGACCAACAAGATAAAATTGTTTAAAACCTTATCACACAGTAAAAACAGTGATACAAACCTTAATGTTCTTCCACCACATTTTCCTCTTTAGTTTTCCAGCCTGCTGCTCAAACTGTGAGGCTCCCTGCTGAAGGGCATCTGTAGTACACCATAAAGATTAATATCAGGTAAAAACAACACTGACTTTTATACATTCATCTAATTATCCAAGGAAGTTTTCCAAGCAAATAGAGAAAAGTTCAATTCTTCATATCTTTACAAAAACTAAACTCTAAAAAAAAAGAAAAAAAAATCACATATAATTCAAGTGTGCATATCCTTCTTCAGTTAAACTCTACTGTGGCCTTATTATGAAATCCAAAATAGGATATTGATGTTGAAGATAAACAAAAGTGCCAATATACACATGTTTGGCAATTATTAGTTTCATTCTTGATGCCACACAAAAGCAAGCATTGCCAAGTAAAACAGTCATGCATGTGAAGAGGAAAATTGAAACCAAAATAACAGACTTTACAAAGAGTATTCCCAGACCGTGAGAAAACAAGACACTTGTGTTATTTGGGGTATTTACCAAATACAGAAATTTCCACTGAATAAAACAATAGTCCTGTAGTGGATGTGCTTCATGCATCTTATAATATCTCTTCCAATACAGGACCATTTTCCTGTTGCTACTCACTATCCCAAATACCAAATAAAGGTTATTCAAGTTACAGAAGAAGGTCACTGCATACTTTAGCACTGGTTTTTAATTACAATGTGTCTAAACCTTAGTTTCACAAGCAGAAGGGACTAAGTTCAATATTTATATTTGCATAACTTAAATGATTTCCCATTCAGTCACATAAGAAGAGTAAATCTATGCCTCTTATTTACTCAGGACCTGATCAGTAACTTAAATATTCCTCTAACACTACATCTACAAATTACTTTATATAAAGGTTAAAACAAGTCTCATTCCCACCAACTGAGTGTGTATGAAGGGTTGACAGGAAGATTTTTGGAAGAAACTAAATAATAAGAATACTTTCATAGTAAAATAATAAATTAGGAGGATAACTGAAAGTTTTACTCTAAAATCAATTTCTTAGCTGGAAAGAGGAGGCTCGCAAGAGAGCAGTGCCAATCTTTTCCACTCAGGACTTTCAGTTGCATGCCCTGCATATGGCACAACACTGAAAGCACTCAAAGTCTGTCTGCAGGAAGGTGAGATGTGCATTACACATTGACACCTACACAGAAATACAAAGGGGTAGGTTTCATACTTGTGCACTTGACTAATACAAATACCACCTTCTTTATCCTAAAAATTCTGAATATCTATTTATTTCCCTTCTTATTAACCCATATACCTCAAACTTTATCCTGATTATCAATATATCATTTATTATCATCATTCTTTTTTTTTCTTGCAAAAGCAATTGTTATCTTACCATAATGCTAGCACTTGCTTATGATTGAGAGAAAATGCAATGTATTTGCAAAATCAAGAATTCCAATAGATCGAAGGTAGCAAAAATTCAAAACAGTGTGTGCAGATCTAGACTTCACTGACACACAATGCACTACAGGATGTGCAGCATCATTCCCTCTAGAATCAGGTTGGGTCCTACTCTGATTCACATCAAGCTAAGAACAATATGGCAAGGGAAATGTCTATCAGCTTTGTGGGACTGTCAGTAATATTCCGACATTTCAGTATCATCACGACCTCAAATTCTATAAGTTATCTGAGGTGACAATTATAAAAAATGCCGCTCATAATGGACACCGGTAAACTATGTCATTCTGCAAGAAGCAATATCACAGACCCTACAAACCACAAAATGTGAGAAAGAAAAAAATTCTACACATGAAAATTTGATTGTAATCACATTAGGTCCACATTTGTTTAATACTGAATGTATTTATGCAGGATCATCAGTGATACATCTTACCATGACAGTAAAATCAAGTTTAACCGGACCATTTGCATGAGGTGAAGTAGTGTATATTTTGCAAACCAGAAAGGATATCTAGATTACATAGCAATTCCGCATTATCTAGCCATGAGCAAGCCCTTTATACCTGCGCGATCATCAAGCTCTGAGAGTTTCTGATCTCTCTCAAGCACCTTCTCCACGTTGGTTCTCATCATGTCCACCACCTAAACTTGCCAAAACAACAGTGTTCAGGAGAGGACAAACACAAAGAGAAAATTACAGTTCTCTGAGGGACAGAGGATATATGTGTACACATACACATATATACACATCAAAGTATATATATGTCTGCTCAATTTACACAACAGCCTGAAGGAAGGAATGAAAGAGGGAGTACTGTGTTATACATAAAAGACAAATAAATCAAATATACAAGTCCCCAAGAAAGAATAATGTTAAAAGCATCCAACAGCAGATTAAACAAAAATACATCTATATGTGGAACCACAACGGACAAAATAAAACATTTGCCAAATTAAATTCCACTACTGTGCTAAGTATTTCAAAGTTGCCTAATGTAATTCATATAATTTTTAAAGCCTACTGCCACCTGCTTAACAACTCAGCAGTTAATAGTGGGATATGCTAAGATGAAGCTTACATTTGGCAACCATGAGATGCCTCTACCAAGAAGTTCTATTGACAAGTACATTATCCAAAGTCAACTTGCTAGTTTATGTGACCAAAGTATTATGGCTATCTATTTTAAGCTCAAAGAATTGTGATGTAAGCATACTACTTGTCAAGACAACCTCAGAGTACATTTTGAAAACAAAGGAAACACATCTGGGCAGAGAAGCCGAGAAGTAAACAATGCCCAGTCTTAGGGTACCTGCACGATCATCCAGCTCAGATAGTTTCTGATCCCTTTCGAGGACCTTTTCCACGTTTGTCCGCATGATGTCCACAACCTATAGTCCATAAAAAATCCACCACACAGAAACAATGAGAAAAGGAAGTAGGAAAACAACATATCAGTTGCAGAAACAAATTTGAATCCCACACATTTATGAAGTGAATCCCACAGGAACTGATAACTAAACTTAAGACATTTCTTGCCAAAGCTTGTGTATGGCTGGAGACGGGGATTAAATATATGGTAATAAAAAGTATTCAAACAAGAAAGACATGTACAAACAGCCTTCTGAAAATAACAATCGTTAGTTACATGCATCAAACATTCTACCAAATACTACCAAAACATCTCTGCTGCTGTGGATAGACGTCACCTTTCAGCACTGACAAACTCTACACCTGCTCTGATCTATAAATCCTGAGGAAAAGGATTATGATAAGTCATGCTTTTCATTCATAACCACTCCAGAAAATCCTGCAGTATTAAGGGATAAAGTAAGTTTTAAATTCACAACTTTCCACGAGTTACTGGTACGTAATAGTAGAACTAATCTGAGTTTAGACAACCAGGTCACAATCATGATGGGGAGCTTCCCTACACAATATTTTCTGCCACTAGTTCTTTACTTTTCTTTTTAAGAGAGAGTGAAAGAGAAGAGCATAGAACTCTCCAAGTCAAACTTGAAATGTGGTAGAAAATTTCAGTAACAAGACAAAAGAATTCTAAATGAGCTTCTCCCTAACCCAGTACCACGCCACACAGACCAAAAATCACGAGCCAAGTCTAATCAAAGGGAGGAAGAATAGGGGAAAAGGTAAGAGAAAGAAATCTGCATGAATTGGGTCACATGAATGACACATTTTGCCACGGAAGTTCTTGTTAATCAATTACCATATTTCCCTTACAAATCTGAAGAGAACCCATACTTTTAGTTTGTGTTAATACTCTGGCCAGTACAAAGCAAAGAGTACAAGGAGTCAAGAATCCCTAAACCCTTCAAGTTAGGCGTGTAAGCAGGCAGGCAGGCTGGCAGATGACTGCCCCTTCACCAATACAATGTCACACTCTCACCTGCTCGGTCATCGAGTTCAGACAGTTTCTGATCACGTTCCAATACTCTTGCCACGTTGACTCGCATTATTCCCACAACCTGTTTAGCGCAAAGTGCAAGCAGTGCAAAATAATATATACATGAATAAAATACACTTTAAACTTAATCACTTCAATCTAAAAATCAAAAGAAAATGAAAACTAAACCTATACAAGTCTAGTCCCAACTTTTTTTTAGTGGTATGTACTAAATATCTGATTGGCATGCATAGTTCAACCTAACTGAAAACGACTTATTTGCACCTGAATAATGCTGTATACTGGTTCCCTATAGGCTTTTGACGTCTTCCATAGCATCAACTTTACAAGATACAACAATGCATATTCTAATTAATATAATTTTTCTCCACTTTCAAAATATCTAAACTACTACTTTTCATATATATATATATATATAACTATATCAACCATAGCTCTGAAGAAATAAAATTAAAGGTCTACTAAAGTATGAATGCAAAAGTAAAAAAAAAAACAGAAAATGATAACTTATTCAAAAATAATTCTTATTACGCTACATCACCAACTTTCTCCATGAATGTACCCAGCTTGGGGCCCTAAATCTGCTACACACTTTTTCCAAAGCTTAATTACTAATCTATTAATCTGTGCATTATACCTGGGAGACTGCAATGACAGATTTTCAACGGCCAGATCTACTCGCACAGCAAAAATGCTTTACTACAAAAACATTCCACAACAAGACATTCTAAATATATTGACTACAAAGGGATTTCTAAAAGGGTAAGAAATTACAAAAAAAAAAATAAATAAATAAAAAAAAATAATAATAATAAAAAAATAAATAAATAAATAAAAAACAATAAAAACCAATCCAAAATCATGCAATTAACATTATCAATTAGTTGTCAGAGAATGAGAAACTGTTAGAAAAAGGCTTTGCTGCATAAGTCCACTGGTTTATCGCAATCCACTGAACAACCCATCAATTGAGAGACGCATCTATAGGAGCAAGACAGAGCAATAGTGGCAACAATAGAAAGTGTGTAAGTGGGTGAGTGAGAGAGTGAGCAAGAGTGCATGTGTGAGAGAGAGAGAGAGAGAGAGAGAGAGAGAGAGAGAGAGAGAGAGAGAGAGAAAGAGAGAGAGAAAGAGAGAGAGAGAGAGAGAGAGAGAGAGAGAGAGAGAGGGAGAGAGAGAGAGAGAGGGAGGGGGGGAGAGAGAGAGAGAGAGAGGGAGAGGGGGAAAGAGGGAGAGAGAGAGAGAGAGAGAGAGAGAGAGAGAGAGAGAGAGAGAGAGAGAGAGAGAGAGAGAGAGAGAGAGAGAGAGAGAGAGAGAGAGAGAGAGAGAGAGAGAGAGAGAGAAAGAGAGAGAGAGTGGCAGTGGGAGTGGGAGTGGGAGTGGGAGTGAGAGTGAGAGTGAGAGTGAGAGTGAGAGTGAGAGTGAGAGTGAGAGTGAGAGAGTGAGAGTGGGAGTGAGAGTGAGAGTGAGAGTGAGAGTGAGAGTGAGAGAGAGAGAGAGAGAGAGAGAGAGAGAGAGAGAGAGAGAGAGAGAGAGAGAGATAGAGAGAGAGACAGAGAGAGTGAGAGCGAGAGAGTGAGAGTGAGAGTGAGAGTGAGAGTGAGAGTGAGTGTGAGAGAGAGTGAGAGAGAGTGAGAGTGAGTGTGAGAGAGAGTGAGAGTGAGTGTGAGAGAGAGTGAGAGTGAGTGTGAGAGAGAGTGAGAGTGAGTGTGAGAGAGAGTGAGAGTGAGTGTGAGAGAGAGTGAGAGTGAGTGTGAATAAGTGTGAGTAAGTGTGTGTGTTTGTGCACGTGCATGTGTGTGCGTGTGTGTTTGTGCGTGTGTGTTTGTGCATGTGCGTGTGTGTGTGCGTGTGTGTGTGCATCTGTGTGTCTGTGTTTGCATCTGTGTCTAAATCTGCGTCTATGTCTGTGTGTATCTACACACATCTACATCTACAAGTTTCTAAGTCTGTGTATGTGTCTGCATCTGTGCATGTGTGCCTGCATCTGTTCATGTGCATCCTCATCTGAGTGTCTGTGTTTGCATTAGTGTCTAAATGTGTGTGTCTATGTCTGTGTGCACGTATCTGCATCTGCATATGTCTGTGTCTGCACATGTGTGTCTATATCTGCATTTGTTTGTTTTCACATGTATGTGTCTGTGTGTGAGACAGACGAGACTTGTGTGTTCATGTGCATGGAGGGAGGATTTGTAAAATATCTATTCATAACCAAAGTGCCAAAATTTTAAACCACAATTCAAACTCCCAGTTTATATCAAACTCTTAATATCCCTATTCCGAGGAAAATGGAGAGTATTGATGAATGCCCAATTAATTATGCATTCATTTCTGAAGTATAGAGACAAAATGAAAACTCTGGCCCCTAAAAACTTGGGATAAGGTATACTTTTTCTGACCAAGGAGGTTAACTCTTAGATAAGACTTTCTTACACGTGCATTTATGAATACAAGTTACAGGGATGGCCTATGATCTGGAACTCTCCTAAACCCCACTAAGTTCCCACTTTATCAAGTCAATACTCCAATTCATTGACTAAATTTTCCCCTAATTTATTCTCTTTTTTATCTATCTATCTTTTATGAGGAATATATTCAGAATCTACTTCTATTCCTATTCAGTAATCAGATATTCATTCCTTACCAAATAGTTGACTTTCTTCAGACCCTCTTTGTCATCAAAACCAGAAAAAAAATTAAAGCCCTCCACCAGTGCTGACACACTGCCACTCTGAACTCAAGTGATGAAGCTCCCCAGAATATGCCTACCTGCACGCGCCTCAATTTCTGACAGTTTCCCTTCTCTGATCAGCACGAGTTCCATGTTCTTACGCATGACCATGGTCACCTGTTTGTCCATGGGAGAGAGCGACCAAACCCCTGGATTAAGTTCGACCACAGAACCACTTACTCTGAAGTTTATGAGGATACAAGTATCTACAGCAGTATTGTGGTTGGGTCTGCCTACCACATAAATTATAGAGAAAGTAACAACCGATTGAAGTTACAAAGTTTATTAGCACTTATGTTATCTGGGACAAAAAATGTATGCCCTTACACATTCACACAGCTGTACTTAATAGACAAGAACAGGGATTATAAGATCAATCACAGTGAAATCATTATAAAATTTCTGGTCAAGATGAAAATTGTGAAACAGGAAATACTGCACTCAAGACAACTGATCTTATTATCACTGCCAAATTCTAAGATTAGCTAAGAGGACATGATACATAATTCAAGGCATGCACAAAGGGGACAAGCCCTCTGAACTCAGCCTGGCCTGCCTAGCTAAACCACCTCAAAGTCTGCTCTGGTGACATATCAACCACTGGGTTCAGATCTTATCAGAATAATGATGGCAGCAGCATCAGACTCATTCCCATGTAGGTTATAGTCAGGCAAAAGCATTTCCTTCCTCTAAACTCAAGAGAACATTATACTCCTAGTCTTTGCTACATGAAAAGAAATTTACAAGCTATTATATGAAGATCCTGCTGTCTCCCCATGTCTCCTGCATTCATAAAATTGTTGCTATTGAGCATTACATATCTGATTTTGCATTCTGAAAAATAGAAGATTAAACTAGGTAGGCTGCCATACACCAAATATCTGAAAATATACTACAAACTTAAATGACCCTACCAAAAGTAACATCATGTAAATCCAAGAATTAATCAAAACCTATTTTCTCTACACAGAACCAGCTGACTAAACTTTAACCATTCTCTATCCTTTAATGAAAGAAAATTTAGTCCCCTTTTATCTATATACTGGCAAGTAGTGAATTCCCATAATTGTGTTAGACAGACACATCCTTCAATCATCTAGGCAGTCAGTACTAAAATTACTCCCCTAACATTCAAACAACATCACCCCACTGATAGTCCAACACAGGGGCTTACCTTACTCTACACCAGTTTTTATTTTCTAAATCTTTCCAACCATACTGATTTCCACCATACCTCATCGACTTGCGCCTGGGTCTGTTGAAGTCGTTTCTGTGCTGCCACCTGCTGGGGTCCTCGGGGTCCTCCCACAATCTCGCCATTCTCCCCCGTAGGAGGGGCCCCCTCTGGAGCAGCCCCCCCCGCTGCTGCTGCACCTCCTTCAGCAGACCTGCAACCAACCCAGTTTTCTTAGTAACACTAACACATCACATCTCTTAACAGTCAATTATACTTTACAGGGAATTTCCCCAAGGAGAAGAAGCCTTCATTATCAATAGGTATTACATATCCACAATTAGAGCAATAACGAAAATAAAAAACAAATTTATTTTCTTTAATAAATAAAGCATAATACAAGGTGCAGCGAGACATAGAACTCACTGTTACAAAAGTATTCCATAATATACATACATCAAAATAAAATCCAGTGGTAAATGAGGCATGAAATCATATTCACTAGACACTTGGCTAGTTGTAATAATAACAGCCTATAAAGGTAAAGCAAAATATTTCAAGCGTTTTTTTATATAGTACAGCTGTTGCGCACAAAAAGTAGAACATCTGAGGTCAGTAATGAGTAATTGCTTGAAGAATGCCTTCCAGCAACAGATCAAGTGCAATACACTATGCTTATAGTGTAAATGCTACTACATGGCAATACAGAACAAAGCAATAAGTGCTGACTTCAGTAAAAAAAAAAAAAAAAAAAAAAGGCACTGATCTTAAGTGTGATGTACTGCAGTCTCATACGTGACATCGGCCATTTCTAAAGTACATGTATAGCACATCCTTGTTCAAGTATCCAACCTACCCTCCTTCCCTAGTTCCATGGTCCAGCAAGTGTTACAGATGAGGTAAGGGAAAAATGTGAAAAAAATTATTTTTTTAACATGTAACACCAAGGAAAAATCTTTGCCCAAGGCTATCATGAAAAATGGAAAGTAAAAAAATCATATACATTTCACTTTTACACATCTTGGCCCTTGCTATCATCACAAAACAGTATCTATGAAAATAAATTCCTAAAGATGTGTACACATCTTATTGTTGGCGTTAATTACAGAAAAAAAGAATAGGAAGATCAAAGTCTTGAAAAAGTATCTAACTTTGTATCAAACAAAAAAGTTTTTTTCAAAAATGTTTCTCAAAATGTTTTAATCTTTTTATGAAGTATCACCTGCAGAGAGAGAGAAAAAATCATGCTCGTTTTTGTTCCTCGGTCTGTCTTCCATGAAGGAACAGCAAATAAATCTGTCTGAAACATGCCTCTTTTTATGTACAGTTCACATTTTACTCTACATCACCTGACACTTGCGCCATCTTCCAAATCCTATGGTGTATCATTTCCTTTCCTCCAAGCAATTTAGGACACCTTGTAGTGGCAACTTTTACATTGTTTCAAGAAGTATGTTACTCTCAAACCTATGCAAAGTGCATGTACCATTAACTCGTTGCCGCCGGGTGGCACATACGTACATGCCATGGCTGTTGTGGACCAAACGCCGGGGGGCATCATGTCATGCTCATTCCCGCGCCACTGGCTCATAGGACGAAGGTTGTTTTTCTCCGATAGTAACGGCTTCATTTATATGGTAAAGATTTTAGGCAATGGCACCTAAAATAAAGGTAAACCTTCAAAATTTTAATATTTTTATAAATTTTTGCAAAATAAAAGCTTTTAGGTGCTAAATGTCGCTCGCAAACTACCGATCGAGCCGGGCACAAACAGGGGAAACTGCCGATGCATGCACATAAGCCCATCCATACGTCCACTTGCCAAAATTTTTTCCCGTCGGAGATGGGTTAAGACCTCAGTTTTATTGATATTGTTTTTTCCATGTTATTCATCATACCTATTTATACAGTATATTACCCACTACCTTCACATTCTATCCCTCTTATAAAAAATAAATAAATAACATATAATCAATATAAATATTTCCAACTAGTACATAATACACCTATGAGTTTGAATGTTTTCTTGCTATACAGTACAGCAATATCATGGTGTTATCATCATATCATAATTTTCATTCGATTCACTCTACATATTCACTATTGACTCTATAATACTGTATTTGTTTATCTTTGCTGATATTTACAATACGCAGGATACCATTTACAATGAGAGCTTTATAACACAATTTGTTGATGAGTATATATAAGGGTTTTTCTATCCATACTTGTCCATAGTACAGCACATTCAAATTGGATTAACAGAGGAGAAAGAGCAAGAAAAATATTGAAAGGTTTCTTCCTTAGAATTACCCTTTTACTCTAACAGGTACATAAATGTTTGTTATCCACATCATTATACATATCCAAATGCTCATAACATCATTTTAGTATATGTTATTTTCTACCAGAAACAAACAAAACAGCAATTCAAACTGGCAACACTATTGATCTTCCAACAAGGCTACTTAGGCATTTATGAGCCTCAAAATAGTTTGGATGCCTATCTAGCCTGGTCTGTGTGAATGCCATATTTTTTATTTATGTATGCATTTAAATATCCCTTCTTATACTTTGGGACATTCTACCTACAGTTTATGTTCAGCCCCGTTGCTCCACTAACCTAGAAGACTGAATGGCTTCTTCCTACCATACTAGGTTTAAGCCATGTGTCTCTCTCTATACTGTTAAAAAGCAAAGAAAGTGAATACAATGTACAGCCAGTCAATTACCTTTACTAAATTCCTAATATTACAGAAAATAAAAAAGGAAACAAAGACATTCTATGACTGACTTCAATTTTGCAAGAGTGAAAGCACTTATTGCTAAAGTCATTTATAGACACATGTGATGAAAATGGGGGCACATGCAGTCCAAGCAAGGTCTATACTATACTTATTCATGGTTACTTAAACACAACTCAACCTTGAACTTCATGTTGCCTTTCATCTGCGCAAGTGGGATATACTTGAAACAGAACCTCATTTCCCATAAACTTTAAATTCATATCTACAACTTTCTTTAGCAGTTAACAAGAAGGGAAAGAAATGTATAACAAGCTTTCCATCCTTCCACACAGTTCTCTCTG
>NC_091568.1:13280814-13285814 GCF_042767895.1 Penaeus vannamei
TGTTCGGATTTGGAATTAAATCATTAATTGGCAACTCCTTTTCTCTTCTGGGGGGTTCGTTTTCGTCGATTTGGTTATCCGATGTATGATTTTCCACTTTGTTCAAACTAATAAAAATTGTATTCTACGAAATATAACATACATAGAGCAAAACAATCAATTATGTACCTCATGAAACAACCATTAATTCGACGTTGGCAACCGAGAGAATATAGGTTTGATGACTCACAATTTATCGATATCGTCAAAAATACATATGAATCAAATACAGTCTCTTAATATAGAAAACACTACATAACATATAATACATCTATACGACACATAATAAAATAAAAAACAAAAAATAAACCAGCCCCAAGAGAGCTGAAAAATTCTTCGTGTGGATTTCGTCCGATCGGCGTTGTAGTAGTCCCTCACGGGCTGCGTGGACTTCCTTTTTCCAGCAAATATCGAGAGATGCCTGAGGTAAGCTCGTGAATTTCCTCGGTTTCGACAGTAAAACGAGCTATTTGGTCCGTTTCCAATGTGGAATCACGCAGAGGAAGTTGTATAGTGTTGGTTATAATCTTGTTCAAGTGTATTTATCCGGATTTAAAGGAGATATCGCCGAAAAATACCGGTGTTTATATTAGGTGTTGGAACACATGTGCTCGACATCGCGCGGTACAAGGAGTGACCAAACAATAGTTAAAAACTGTTCCAAATGGTAAAGTGTAGTGCGATATCCCCGTCCAGTCAGTGCGTAATCGAATTTCAAAGTAGAAAAACGTGAAATCTTATCGTGCATTTACGAAAAGTGGGAGTGTAACAAACATGCGACTCCGCTTGGCTGCCTCGCCTGGAGACACGAGGGAGAGTGAAGTCATACACAAACTTGGAATGTATTGTTTACAGCACCATTTTTATTTGTGGCTCCCGTTATTACGTAGTGTTCTTGCAAGTGGTTACTCTAATCACCTCTCCACTTCTTGATTTTGACGTTCTGAAGCTGGGAAAATCGCTGATGAAATGCTTACCATAGAGCAGTTCAAAATTGTGAATTTAGTTTTTTCAAGTTCCTGAAGGTGTTTGTTTTTAGGTTCCTAATGTTGGAAATGATAGTCATTGCATTTGATTAGTGCAACTTAGTTTGCTATTGTTTCCACACACTAATTCAAGGGTAACTGTTAGTTTGGGAAAAAAATGTAAATGGGCATGGGTATTTGACAGTATCTGAGGGAAAGGTAAACAAGGTAAACCATATTGTACTCAATATTATAATTATACAATATAAATGTTTTATTTGAAGACATGAATTGGTTAATGTTTACATAAACACACCTGTCACAGGACCGTCTGCATTATAGGAAAGACCATCAAAGCTCTACAGTATTTTGGCATAATGTAGCTAGAGCAAGTGCCTGTTAAGTGGGAAGGGAATCTAAACTCATTTCAAACTCATAGTTGATGGCTTTTCTTTAGTGCAAAATGTGGAGACCATAAGAATTGCTTGATACTGTTACTGCTGTGATGTACTAATGGATACAGCAAGATTAAAGTATTGGTGAAAATGGTCAATGCAGTGATTTATAGTTCTTAACCATCAAGGGTGTCTTGTGAATATTTTCTGTACAGCTAGGAGTACTTCGGGAAAATTTGAAGTTAGACTGTGTGGTAGATGGAATTATGGTGTTAGGAATTTATCTACATATTTTTAATTTGACTCAATAGTTGTACATTAATTTCTAGCTTTTGCATATGATGTGTTAATTGGACAGAGGCAGTGGCAATGCTGACCAAACCACCCATCTTGACTGATGAAATTTGTTATTTTATTATTTTAATCTTTTATTACACAAGTTTCATTGAGCCTTCTCTCTCCACAGGATAAGCCTCCACAGAAGAAGGCCAAAAGTGCCAAGTCTGCCGAGGCAAAGGCTGCCAAGCCTGCAGCAGCTGCCGCACCAAAGCCCAAAGCAGAGGCAGCACCCAAGGCTGATAAACCCAAGCCAGCAAAGGCAGAGGGTAAAGACGCCAAGCCCAAACCTGCAAAGACTGAAGGTGCTGCTAAGCCCAAGCCAGCAAAGGCAGAGGGCAAGGATGCTCCTAAGGCCGCCAAGCCCAAGCCAGCAAAGGCTGAGGGTGGTGCTGCTAAGCCCAAGCCAGCAAAGGCTGAGGGCAAGGAGAATGCAGCACCCAAGGCTGCCAAGGCTAAGCCAGTAAAGGCAGAAGGTAAGGATGCTGCTAAGGCCAAGCCAGCAAAGGATGCTGCACCCAAGGCTAAGGCTGATGGTAAGGCTAAGCCCAAGGAGGCAAAGGCTACCAAAGCAGAGGCCAAGCCCAAGACTGAGGCTAAACCCAAGGCCGCTGCTGCCAAGGGTGATGCCAAGCCTAAGGCCGCTGCTGCCAAGGGTGATGCCAAGCCTAAGGCCGCTGCTGCCAAGGGTGATGCCAAGCCTAAGGCCGCTGCTGCCAAGGGTGATGCCAAGCCTAAGGCCGCTGCTGCCAAGGGTGACGCCAAGCCTAAGGCCGCTGCTGCCAAGGGTGACGCCAAGCCTAAGGCCGCTGCTGCCAAGGGTGACGCCAAGCCTAAGGCCGCTGCCGCCAAGGGTGACGCCAAGCCTAAGGCCGCTGCCGCCAAGGGTGACGCCAAGCCTAAGGCTGCAAAGGGTGATGCCAAACCCAAGGCTGATGCCAAGCCCAAAACCAAGGCTGTCAAGCGCCCAGCTGATGACAAAGGAGGCAAGGCCGAGCCTGCCGCCAAGGCTGCAAAGGCTGCCAAGACAGAAGCAAAGCCAGCTCCTGCAAAGGGCAAGGCAAAGGATGCCAAGCCAGCAGCTGCTGGAAAGCCCAAGACAGATGGCAAGGCTAAGGATGCAAAGGCAGGTGCCACCAAGGCTAAGCCTAAGCCCAAGACTGAAGCCAAGCCATCCACAGCTGCCAAGAAAGAGGCTGCTGCAGCGAAAGATAAGGCTAAGACCACCAAGCGCGTAGCCAAGCCCAAGGTTGGCGGAAAGAAGACCCTAACACTGACAGGCAAGAAGCCTAGGCCGAAAGTGCTGAGCAAGTTGGCAAAGGGCAAGAACATTGTACTTGGCAAGAAGAATAAAATGAAGATCTGCGTTGACTGCAAGCAGCCCGTAGAGGATGGCATTATGAATATTGCCGATTTTGTAAGTGATTTTATTTTTGTACAATTTAATGCATTTATAGTACTCAGGCACTGAAGGAATTTGAAAAATATCCTAATGTTGTTAAATGTAAAAATACAAGTAATGTACATTTTAGTAGACATGATGTTGTTAAATGACAAAGGCAGTGGCAATGCTGACTAGAAATTACTACCCACCTTTACTGACTCATGAAAACTTAATTCCAAATAATTGTTTGTTACTTAGATGATAACCGAAACCTTTTGCCAACAGGAAACGTTCCTGCAGAACAAAATTAAGGTGGCTGGCAAGAGAAACAACTTCTGCAACCAGATTTCACTGGAACGCAGCAAACACAAGATCACACTACATTCAGAAATCCTGTTTGCAAAGAAGTAAGTGTAACTGTAGAACTGTTGTTTTTTTTTTTCTCATGATGTAAATATTTTGCTTAGGCAGTGGCAATGCGGACAAACTCACCATCCACTATTCTGATTTTTTGTTTACAATGACAGTAGTGAAGATGACTTTATTGGGTTCTAATGCAATTTTCCTTAACCAATAGGTACCTCAAGTTCTTGACAAAGAAGTACCTGCAAAAGAACAGTTTACGTGACTGGCTGAGAGTGGTCACTCCTCCCCTGGCGAAGGACACTTATGAGCTGCGGTACTTCCAAATCAATAATGATGATGATGAAGATGCTGATGATTAAGCCATTGCCCAATAAAGGAGGAGTGTTTTCCGTCTTTTTATTATAACCTAGTGTTGGCATTTAAAAGGGTAACCTTCCAAAAAGTTAAGAGACCCCAAGGTTTCAAAGGAGCCTGCGTGAATAGATTTAAAAGGTAAAATTTATCATGAATTATTTTATTGGACATATAGTAGTTATTAAAGTAATACAAGGCATGCTGCATTAGGTTTGAGTACGGTTTCCTAAATGTAATCCAGATGTATCTAGCCACTGCACTGGTAACCCAATTGTGCTGGGTGTCACACATACGAGACACCGGAAAAAATAAACATTGCCGGGCGTCCCTCCAGTTTGACGCTGTATCGGGGCTGTGCTCCGATGCAGCAGCGGCGCGCGGCTGGCAGGCAGACACTCCAGGGAAGCTCTGCCTGCCGATT
Organism: Penaeus vannamei; assembly: GCF_042767895.1. Lineage (NCBI taxonomy): Eukaryota > Metazoa > Arthropoda > Malacostraca > Decapoda > Penaeidae > Penaeus > Penaeus vannamei. The sequence continues at coordinate 13,285,075 of NC_091568.1, forward strand.
TTGTAGCCGCCTGGATTTTTTTTTTTTTTTTCTTTGCTATAAAATGTACCCGGCGTGAGTGGGTTAAGTACACCTTATCTTTTTAAAGCTAAATACTGTAAGTTCAAGTGTGGTCTATCCCCAACATTATGGAGAGGGAATACTGGCATGAGGTCATTAGCAACTATTTGAGGAATAACAATTTGCATATTTGCAAGTGCAAGGCAACATATGCTTATATTATTGGTTAATCTTTTAAGTAGCTTTACTAAAGCAATCTTAAAAAAGTGATACTTATGCTTGTAAAGAAACAAATGTCTAAATAAAGAGCAAGGAATATTCAACTAGTTTGTAGCTGGGAAGTACATTTTGAGTGACTTCAACATGAATTAATATATACTCATCCCCCTTTCCCTCCCTCCCTCCCCTCGTCTTTTGCTCTTGCTCTCCCCCCTCCTCTTTTGTGCTTTCTGTCTTTCTCTTGCTCTCCCACTCTATCTTTCTCTTGCTCTCCCACTCTATCTTTCTCTTGCTCTCCCACTCTTTCTATCTTTCTCTTGCTCTCCCACTCTTATTATCTTTCTCTTGCTCTCCCACTCTTTCTATCTTTCTCTTGCTCTCCCACTCTTTCTATCTTTCTTTTGCTCTCCCACTCTTTTTCTTACCCTCTTTTGCTCTCCCACTTTTTCTTACCCTCTTTTGCTCTCTCTCTCTCTCTCTCTCTCTCTCGCTCTCTCTCTCTCTCTCTCTCTCTCTCGCTC
>NC_091568.1:13303314-13315814 GCF_042767895.1 Penaeus vannamei
GACAACCTAGGTGTTGGTCCCTAGGTCAGCAAACATGATTCAGGTGTTAATGAAATATAAAATTAGATTTTAAAAAGTGCAGAAGATATGAGTATCATCCTACCTGAGTATCTCATGAAAAATAAAAGTTACCACATTAGGCTAATACTTCATTTCTGTGATACACTGATACACACTTCAACCCAATGCTGTCAGGGACGGCACGTACAGACATGCTATGACCACTGAGTTTATTTTATTGTCTTTACAAATAGATGACTCTTCAAGTCACAAAAATGGCTCCACAAATACTTAGTCACAAAGGAGTCATTTATTATTGCTACCAACCTCACCTGTTTACTCTTTTCCTTGATTTTTTAAAATATTCTTTTGTCATACTATCTTTAGTAATGTTAACAAAATAATAACTTTAATTTTATAATAAAAATATCAGCATCAATACTGATAGCATTAGTAAAATAAATTTTTAAGATTATTAAAAAAAGGTATTAGCTGAGATCACAAGATCTACTTATTGACTCCTTCGTGGTTAAGCACTTAAGGAATGTGTAGAGACATTTCACAAAACAATACTACAAGTGAACACTACATTTTCCCAGCAGCAAGGGGTTAATGTGCTACTATACACAAGCATTTCACTCTGTAAATTCACGAATCTGTCTTGGTTCCTTTAGTATCCTTGATAAGAAATCATAACAGAAAATTGTAAAGCAAATAAACAAACAATCAAACAAAAAAAGAAACATCAAGACATTAAAAACCCTCTTAAAAGTAAAAATTATGAATACTTAAGCCACATATTCATAACATTCTCAAACATGTGAACAAGCAACTAGCACTTCAACAAAAATATACACATCATCCCCAAATAATATCTTGTCTACCTGTATGAGAATCATAAAGACATTATTATGCAGTTACTTTTTTCCAATAATTAAGTACAAAGTTTCTGTTTTAAAGCTAATACATAGTTTTAAGCCACTCCATTTACTTAAACGATACAGAGAACATTGTCCAAGCAATTTCCAAAGGTATATGAATGTTAACTGTGCAACCCAGTAAGAGCTGAGTTTTAAAGAGGCCGGTTGAGGGTACATTTTTATGTCTGAAAAACATCAGGTTTTCTATTCATGTTTCAGTTACAACATATTTAAACTATGTTTTAACTTTTATTTTTAGCTCTTCACTTCTTTTTTATTTCCTTAAGATTCTTTCTTATTAAAAATCACAAAACAATATTTGAGTATTGCAACAGGTGGACAGTCATCAGTTTTAAAAATTAGCCTTTGAGCCCAAATTTATACCTAGAATAATTATAAAACAAAAATGGCAAAAGGTTATTATAAGTAACTGAAAAAAATAATTTTACTTACACTTTAACTGCATATTTGAGGATACCATACAATTCAAGCTATCCACACAGCATGATATATTTGTTCATGGTATGATTCTACATCAATTTCACAGCCAGGTATAAATAAAGTATACAGTTTATAGATTTTCCTTTTAAAAAATTGTTCATACATTAACCACTATTTTCTAAATGGCTTTAGAGCAATGATCAGAATCTAGATTCTCAAAAAAATGATAATACTATTTATAGTACATTCCTATTAATAAATACCTTAAATGGAATTATCAAGACAACTTATCAGTAGATGAATTGGTTACAAATGCAGAAAGCAAACAGCACATATAAAAATTGGATAATCACTTATTAGTATTGCCATCAAAACATTAAAGCAGTTATGCAGAGGTAAATATTAGCAATGTTTCTATGGAAATAAATTTTTTCATTAATATATTAATACCTGAGAGTAGCCAGGTACCACACTGTATCTCATAAACCATCATGGTCTTACATGCTATGCATCAATGCTATCATTATCTTCATTAATATTATCATCATCATATTTACTGATAAAATTATGATAATTAAATGCAGCTACATCAACATGGTCCCTCATTACATGCAAATATTGCAACAATTGCTAGTTGAAAGAAAATACCCAAAAGATCCTCCTATATAAAACATAGCTCCAAAAGTATGGCAAGACTTTACACATAGCTCTAGAGATATGTTTGATAATAATGAATGGTTGATTCTGTGTGCATGTTTTTCTGTGCTTAATACAGGTTTCTTCATTTTTTATCACAACCCTGTTTATTTTTTGCACTACCTTCACAACTCAATCCATTTTTTAGTATCCTGGCTTAGTACATACAGAATCATCACATAATTCAAATGGTGCTTGAGATCTGTTACATGGTTCTGTTCTAGATATCAGCCTGTGCAGATTATTAAAAGACCCTGTATGTCAGTTACCCTGCAGTTTTTGAAGAGATGGTCCATGGGCATAAGAAACAGATTTATTTTACTATGAAAAGGGTGTATCATTGCCACCAAAAATGCTTTCCAAGAGAGTTTCATATTGCAATATACTCACTAATGGTTTACTTATCAGTCAAGGAGAATGATTAATTGCTTGAAGGCCAAACTAGTCAAGGTCCTATTATTGCAGCAAATAGTACTCTGTGATTATTATCAGTACATTATTTAATGAGAAACATGAACTCCCAAGTCCAAGTCACATCACAAGATATCTTTCTCCAAGTTAAGACATGCACATTGTTACAAACAACAAACAAAACATTTCAAAATAATAGGCAACCTGCAATCTGCATGAATATATTTTCACTACATATTGCTAACACTAATACAAAACATGCTATGGATCTTCCGTTGAAAAGGGTAGCTATAACTTTTCCCGATAAATTTTGTCTACGGTAACAGGAATATTACATTATTACAATGAGATGATGGCACCTTTAAAAATACCGGAAGTATTACAAGTTTCTGAGAATCCAGACTCATAATAAAAAATCTGATTTTGAATGCAATTTTACTGTCCCCAAGGAAAAATATGCTAAATGAGCTTTACCAATGTTAAAAACGTCATCAGAAATATTATTCCACTCAATTAAAAGAAAGCATGAAAAGCATATGAATACTACAATTAACCAATTAACACAGTAAATATTCTAGTAAAGGAATTATACATATCAGTCCATTTCTTTAATAAATAAAATATATATTTCTTCCTTATTACTCTGTTTCTTATTCATAAAAGAATTCAAAATACCAATTTTGATAAAAATACTTTCCAGAACCAAAGTCACTCAAAATTTGAATCTTCCTTTCTTCTGAAGCATTTAACTAACAAGAATTTCTATGTGGCACACATAACAAGCACCATCTTGGACATCATCCATCCTTTTTTTCAGTAAACAAATAAAATAAATAAATGGCACAGATCCATGTAAGGGTTTTCCATTCACTCTTTTCTTACTATGTGATTGGTTTTAATTCCATGTTTGCACTTTAAGAGACGCAGCAATACTTCACAAGAACAGTCTAGTACTACAGACTTTACACCCTGTTGACAACAATTATTCTACATTATGGAAGCTATACATGCTTTCTTTGAGTTACCTGACATCATTTCCTCTATGAGATACAATCAGTACAAATTCTAATCAGTGTCTTTCACTCTAAATGCTTTCCATTAGTTATAATAAACATAAATTATCTGAGAGATAGCAATAGATTTTACATAATGCATGTAAAAAAAATGAAAAGCCTTTTCATGTGAATCACTCTTATCTAGACTATCCATCCTTTCAAAAGATAGGCTTCTATTCCATTTGTTAATTGCCATTATATACACAGCTACACTCCTACAGCACACTGGATCTCTAAAATATATATATACTACAAAAAATACAAAATATTTAACATTTCTGGGGCGATACAAAACATTCATGATAATTCCAGCTTTCTATAATGAAATATCAAACAATACTACAGCAGTGAATCCAGAATCTGAGCTACTTGTACAATAATTTACTAATCATACCCCAACTCTATAATTCAGTAGTCCTCCCATCCTCATACTGCACCATTCTGACAAAGATTAACAATATAAATACTGCTGACAAATACCAATAAGTCTAACTCCAACCATCATAATACTAAATACTCCATACATGAGATCACAAGAATTAACAAGCCCTGCAACCTTATATTTGTTCTTCCCTCCAGACATGAACACAGTTCCATGAAAAAAAAGTTAATACATATATACATATATATATGTATGTATATATATATGTATGTATATATATATATATATATATATATATATATATATATATATATATATATATATATATATATATATATATATATATATATATATATATATATATATATATATATATATATATATATATATATATATATAAATATATATATGAAAAAAAAAACATCCCTAACTTAGCCATGCAGCACTTGGACTGCTTCATCTGTTTATGCAGACTTGGCTTTTTACATTTTTTTTTAATACTATTTGATAAAGAAATCAAGAACTATTTCATGGGACTGTCTGGCACAATAATGATTTAAAAAAAGAAAAAGAATGAAAAAATAATAAAAATAAAATAAAACAGTATTTCAAAATTTCAAAGCCCTTTCAGAGATGGATTTGTGTTCCAGTAATAATATGTAATATCAACATGTCACACATGGTAGCACATATATGGATTTCACACCACTAAATGGAAAATGGGAGTATATCTCATAAAAAGGGGTTATTTTCCACTTACACAAGTTAAAAAGTTGTAAACATGTACAATGAAAATCCTGTAAAATATGACCAGAAAGAAATCATACAGTAATGATAAAAAGCATTCATATCATATCATCATAGTTACATGAAGGATAGGATACATAAAGGTAATATGTGACAGACTGAACAGAAAATAACAGAACATTCAACTATGCACAAAAATCCATAGGATTAAATATCAGAAATCCTTTAGCTAACTTACATATTCATGTGATGGCCAATTCTATACTTCTGAGGATTCTAAAATTCAAAATACTAGCTTGCTGGAATTATACTGTACTTTCTTCATATTGTGAAAGAAAATACTTAGTTCAAATCTCTTCTAAGCCAATATTCTTGTCATGGTTATGTGCATTTTTTCTCTACAGTTAAAATCAATAATGAGCAACTCCTTGATCTTCCCAAGTGTGTGAGTTGATAACACTTATGCTCAGTAAAAAGAAGGAAATGGAACATTTTAAGGAATTTCTTAACTATGCAACAGAAAGACAAACCAACCCTAAAAACATCCAATTTCTCATCATAAAAGAAAGAACAGGTATTCTTCTCTAGTTCTTTATCATATATTATAACAAATTCTTCCAGAATATAATTTGTCCCCTTTTGCAGTTGCCAGTCTCCAGTAATACTTCTAAAACTGAGGAATGATGCTTAACCCCTTGGACCCGGCTAATGTTGTGGTCACATCAAAGAAAAACTTTGGCAGCTGTCCGAGTAACGTGAACATGCCGTCATCCAGGCAAATGGACCGCAGCCCGGGTGATGTGAACAAACCATTAAGAACAAAAGCCAGGGTGATGGAAGACTCCCCACGAGTGCACAAACCTCTCGGAGTGTAATTTGATTCATTTGGCACTTAGAAGGGGGCTTTAGCATTATTCCCATCAATAAACGAATGTGGAATGCAACATACGTTATCAGTGACTGAACAAGGGAGGACGCCATTTCCATGCTGTGCACCGTATTCCTGGTCGCTGTGACCGGCAGTGCAGGTTGTATTATGTAAAATTGAAAATTACAATGATATATGACACAAATAACCAAATGTTCCATATATTTTTTTCTTCTTGTACTGAGCTATTTACTACATAGAGAGATGATATGTAGTCTGTGCAAGGAAAATAACTAATTGACATTTGGATACAGCAAATCAAAAGACAAAAATGGACATTGGAAAATGGCGATAAAGCCATAAAAAGTTTACGCTAAATAACTTTTCAAAGGGGAGGCACAGAGTCTTGTCACTGCTCATGGGCATTCATGTGCGCTTGGCCTACGAGCCACACACCCGGGATGCTGGCCACTTAGGTAACCCACTGCCCGGGGTTTTCAGCTCCATGATTTCTGTCATGCAACCGGATCCAAGGGGTTAAATCTGAACAAGGTAATAAAAGAATTTCTCCAAAAAGTCTTTAAAACATGGTTAAACCTTCAGGAGGAACAGTTACCGGTTATCATAGTCACTGTAATTATTGTCCTTTTCAAACATGATAACTTTTGTATAAAAAAGTATTAACCACTAGCCACCGGGTGGCATGTATGTACATGCCATGGCTGTTGTGGACTGAAAAACGGATGGCATGGTATCATGACCATTCCCACGCCATTGGCTCGTCAGACGGAGTTTTTTTTTCTCTGATGGTAGCGGCTTCATTTATATGATAATGATTTTAGGCAGTAGCACCTATAATGAAGGTAAACCTTCAAAATTATAATATTTTCATAAATCATAGCAAAATAAAAGCTTTTAGTTGCCAAATTTCGCTCGCAAACTACTGAACCAGCCGTGCACAATCAGGGAAAAATGCTGATGCGTGCCAACATTCCTGTTATTATGTCCTCTAGCCAAACTTTTTTTACCCGGCGGCATTGGATTAAGGGTTGGAACAAAAATATTGTATATATCCTCAAAGCAAAGGATAAAACAAAACTAAAAAAGAAAAGAGAGAGAGAAAAATCACAAGCTAAGGAAGAAAGTGTACATTCATTACATTGAACACCCTGAATCCCGACTTTCTGCAAGTACCTGACAAATGTGCCCGTAATTCTGGCTCATCATCCTACTGGGTCTTCTTATCCTCTACAACATCTCCATTTGTCTTTGTTGAAGCTGTAACAGATTTGTGATTGTCAGATTCTTTGCTTGGTTTCCCTTCATCTTTGGTCTTTAGAAACCGAACCTTGGTGTAATCATCAACATGGGCAGTCACTGCACTCTTCTTGAGCTTCTGCTGAGCCTGCAAGTATACAATAAGTATAAGGACATAATGAACAGAAATGTTACTTCTTGATTTGGGTACAGAAAATTATTTTATGTAACCTTGTATGAACATAATGCAAGGTCTCTGGTACATGTAAATTTTAGGCATGGTGACTATTGGCAATGGTGGTTCTTGGCAACACTGTAATACCTCAACACATCATTAGTAACTTGCCTGCATTTAATAAGGAATGTTATGCCTGTTGAACTCATGCATGGATGATTCTCATTTGACTTTTGACTTACAACTTAGGACCACATGTAAGATAAATATTGTAACAGTTGTTGCCTTGTAAAAGGTAGGCCATTCACTGTAGGGATATATCCTCAAAGACAGGAATGGGGTTGAGAAGTGTGCAGTGCCTTTTGAAATGTTTTCACAAGAGGACAATTTACCCGGTCCAGGGTGCAACTGTGGTAGGCCTAAGTTAAGCTCTCCACAGACCCAGAAAATTATGGGAAGATTGGTTAAGGGTAATCCTCTGATAACAGCTCAAGAAATCAAAGAATGAAACCCATGACTCCATTGAAATATATCTCTACACTGCCCAGGAATGTCATTGTGATGATCCAAATGTCCAAAGTTTTTGGGCTCAATAGTGTTCAGAAAAAGAAATGCATCTCTTTTGTCAAGAAATATCAAGAATGGACCTTGACACCTGGCAAAGTGTGCTTTGGTTGGATGAAGAGACATTTGCCATGACTGGAAGAAGTGGAAGGAAGGTCAAAAACTCACTCAGATGCCCACCTCCAGCAATATACCAAAAAAATGGTAATACACCCTGCTTCCCTCATGGTATGGAGTTGCTTCACTTATCATATGAGAAGATGAACCAAAATAATTACTTAGACCTACCCAGCTCATTTGAGATTACCATCCGGGAAGCTAGGGCCTCATTTCCCCTGATTCTGTCCTTAGGAGGCTGACAGAATATTTGAAACACAAGGGCAGTACCATGAAATATTAGTAATGTCTTATTTCTTCTAATAATAAGCAGGTAAATACAAAAAATATGTATTTTCTTTCACCTTGCTACTTACATTTCTGCATAGACTGTTTATGAATTTTTACTGGATATATATAGAATACATGTACTGCAATGAAAGCCATCAGAAATGTAATTTCCCATCAAAATTTTTACATTCCCCTTACTAACTCAAAAACCTCAAGTTGCACAATCAAACTTACCTTGCTAAAAATGAGGTTGACATACTGCGCAATCCCGTGCATGAAAACCAGGAGGCCGTGATATATGTAGCCAATGGAATGCCAGTAGTGGAGGGTGGTGTCCACACGTAGGAGGAGGAATGCCATGCCCATGTAGGCAAAGTTCTGCATCTTCACAAACCAAGCAAACCAATCATACATATACTGACCCTGCAATTTTAAGGTATGAGTAATTCTGTGTTCTGGGTCTATATTTGGGTTCTAGTTACTGTTACACGAACAAATATAAATTCTAGAGTAGATTAGGTTTGCATCACACATAATTATTTAAGTACAAATTTAAACAGCCACAGACAAAGACAGACAAACAGACAAGCAGACAGACACAGACACTGACACACACACAAATAAATAAATGAATAAATAACATATATAATTAAATAAATAAATAAATAAATAAATAAATAAATAAATAAATAAATCATCATCATCATCATCATCATCATCACGACGATGACGATGATGATGATCATCATCATCATCATAATCATAACAATAACAATAACAATAACAATAACAATAATAATAATAACAATAATAATAATAATAATAATAATAATAATAATAATAATAATAAAAATAATAACAACAATAACAAAAAATAATAATGAAAACATAAAGAGATCTTAAAAAAAAAATTCTATGCATAACATCTACAGATAACTGCCATCAGAACTACATTCCTCACCGTTTCTCCAAGTTTCCTCCTCACAAGTTTATCAAAGTAGTCTTCCACTGCTAGGATGAATGGTACAGTCAGCATCGACAGATAGTAGCCTGAATGAACTCCATGCCAGTATGCTGATGTAAACATGGTCAAGGCCTCTCTGTAGGAAAATGGACATCTCAGCCTTGGTAGTAAAGAATACATGCTGCCAACATTTCCAACATGTATTTGAGGTACATGCAAAAACAAAGACATATCTGTCCTATCATATAAAGCCGTGTTTTCTAACCTTATATGGTCACAACTTTGAGCTTATTTTCAGTGCTTCCTCATGCATTCATACATTTTATTAATACTTTAGTATTTATTGCTAATATTTCCCAATAATGCTTTATAATCCAAACTAGTAAGTAAACACATATATGCACTTGGGCATTCTTACTAATTTATCTATTTTTCAAAGCTACCATAACCTTCATCTCGGATATGAACTAAGGTTGGAAACCATCAACAAAGAGGGTATAGTTCTAAGTATTGAAAAGTCCCTTTCTCTTCCACTGGATATTTCTACCTACTTCCTTTAGCTAGAAACATGGAATATGAAAATACTAAATGGTTCATAACTTTTTGCAAGGAAGTACAAGCCATATTTTGCCTTATGCTGATTTATTCAATCAACAATCCCTGACTTTTCTCTCTCCTTCCTCTGTTTACTGTTGAGACCAAGATTGATCTCCAGAAACTAACAAACCTGTATCCATAGAGACAAATCTATAAATAAAAGGTGTGATAACTTTATATCTACTTAATTCACGGACACAGAAGGAGAAAGTAACTTCAAGGAAATTATGTAATAGAAAATAAACCTTTCATTTAATAATCAGGCTTTCTACAGCTTTTCACAATGTAATAATAAGTATGTCACTTTTAATCATACTTTCCCCTTCACTATGATGCCAACCTACAGCAATTTACACTGACTTTTCATACTGATCATTACTCATTCTTATCACTATTATAAACTATTTGGACACTTGATAAAGGTAGCAACCAAACACTTTATCCAAGGTATCCTCACAAGAGAAAGGAATACTTTACTTGATTGGTCGTGCCATCGTGACTCGCTTGTAAACATTGGTAGCCAGCCAATACTGAACAGTCATGTTCCAGCAACGCATTCCTGCCCTTACAGTTGGGGTGAAATCTGCTCCAAACTCATCTATGTTGTGAACGGTTTCGAAGTTATACTCCTTTGGAACTGTCTCCTTCTCATCACTGTAATAGGATTGCTGATGAAATGACTGTTACATTAGGGCTTATAAAATGGATAATACCATGATTGAAAAAATGAGGTATGAGTAGCAACTGATCTCAAATTCTGATATACTTATAAACAAATGATTGTTATGGTTTACAGATGTCTGATGTAAAAAATGATTTCCTTAATCTGTTTATTCATATAATAATTTTAGCTATTGCTATCATTCTTTATTATTTATTAACTTATATTTCAATAAAATCTATCTATATATTGTTAGTTTTTATTGAAAAAATCTTCTCTCTTCATTAACAAGCTATGATGAGTCACAATAAAGAAATGTCTAAAAATTAATATCTACACACAAATTTAATTTTACAAAAAAGTAAAAAGAAAGAAACTCTAGCACTGAGACATAGAAATCTATTGCCAGTGATCATTTATCAATAATTTGAAACCTGCACATAAAGAGAAAAAGTAATTATATAAAAAACCAAGCATATGCTCTGACCTGGATTCGAGTGCTTCATACTTGCTGGGCCCTCGACCTGGCTTTGGTTCTGAGGAGACTGGATATGCCCCAAGACCTGCCATGATGCAAACACACTCTGAGAGTACAAAGCCCGAATAGATGCGCATCCGGAAGTTGAAGAAGACAGGTGTCATGTACCACACACGATACATAAAACTATAGTCTCGGAAGATCTCTTTCCCCTCCGCAAACTGCAAGTACAATTTAAGTGAATATGGAAATTAATCAGTAAAATATATCTTAATGAGGAAAAAGGTCAGGAGAAAGGCAAAAGCAGAAATGTAGGAAGAAGAGGGAGGAAAAGAGAAAGAAGACGTTAGAGGCATTGAGGTGGAATAAAACAATAAACGTTCTTCTGCAGCAAAAAATATGACATTCATTAACCACATCATAACATTCAATTGAGTGTTGCTTCAGCAAACACTCTCTAACACTTGGCAATACAAAAGTGCCAGATAAATTTCTTGGACCCACATTAACACATCCAAAATGAATTCACCATGACTTTGCTCTCATTTCATATCAATATGGTTTATGTTTCTAAAAAGTTTAAAACTGTTGGCCAAAAACTGACAGCCCTCACTATTCTTACACATACCGAAAGGGGGAAATAGTGTGCAGTCAAAAGGAAAGCCACAGCATACAGTGGTACAACCCATATTCTCTGCAGCATGGACTTAAAACAGTCAACACCACCATCAATTGCTGTTCCCTTCAGCATGTCAGAATATACCCGGTACTTGTAGTATGGGCCTGTTAGAAGAAAATAAGTTGGATAACTTCATTATACATTAAAAATTATCTTTTCCCATGTTATCTTCTCTTACTTCATTTAATGTGTGTTTCTGGAATAGAAATCAAAGAGCATTCAAGACATCTTCCTGTTTTTCGGCCAATTTCCATGTTATTAAAAAAAAAAAAAAACAGTAAATAACACTAAGGAAAGACCATATACATTACCTGTCAAAACACCAACATAGTTAAATGCATAATGGAAGACATCCATGGGTGATGGGTCAACCTCCTCATATTTGAGTTGGATTACAAGATTCTTCTTATCTTCTTCACTTTCCGACTTCTTCAGCTGTCCACGTTTCTTCCAGGTGTCATGAACTTCAAAGCAAATACCAACAAGCTGCAAAAATATATTTATCATGATCAGGTGCAAAGCAATATATTGAGAACCTTGTAATTTACATGATTGAAGGAAGCACACCAGCCATGCATTTTGCATATTTAACCACCCATAAACAGACTATGACACACTATCCACAAACATGCACATTTTAGGAAAATGTATCTATTTTTTATTTATCAACATCATATGGGCTTGCATAAGAGTGATTCTTGGAAGTTGGAGAATTTGTATATACACTTATCACTCGATTCATCCATGAGAGGCTATTATGTATTGAGACTAAAAACTGATATCAGTGAGCTTTTTCTACAAACAGTTGTTAAATTCTTTGATGGCTAGAGTCTTATGTCTTCAGGTGAGAATATACAATCGAGTGATATAAAGGATTTTGTTTGATATTACAATAAAAGTATGCTCAATATACATAGCAAGATCCAATCATAGCCCAAATATTCATGAAGAGACTAAATGAAGCTGGAATAAAATAATTTGTGAAATATTTACATAGGAATGAATCATTTCAAAACTATATTGGACATAACAAACAAATTGCAAGGATTAGTGCTAAAACAATAAACTTAATGTTTCACTTTCAGTGGTATTAGGTAACCTCAATGGATATTCTGTACAAGGATATGGCTTATAAAAGAATAATAATGATGACATCCTTAAAATCGTAGTTGAAAAAATAAGCTACATCTCCCCTCCCTCATAATGTCCCCACAGAAA
>NC_091568.1:13350814-13363314 GCF_042767895.1 Penaeus vannamei
TCATGAAAATATATAAGACCAATAAAGTCATCAACAACAGTATGTTTAAATTATGAGTATTCAAAGTATATCTTTACATACTGAAATGAGGAAATATAACAATCTTCAACAATAGAACTAAAATAGGAATAGTTAATTTAATTGCATATAAGTAAAACATGATGCAATCTATAACAAACAAGACATAAACAACAAAATCCTATAAATCACCAACAGATACTATACAATTTTTTTTTTATTAATGCCAGAAACCATATTACCTTTTCTTAATTACAATATATTGTGATGCTAACCTCTTCAGTGTAAATGAGCAGCCTGCCTTACAAGCACCATGCTCTCATAATATATACTCAATCAATAATCTTATCACTGACGATTATAGGAAATAACTCCTTGAAGATTATGTCCTTGATTAGTCAACACTGATGATATTAACTTCACAGAAGAATAAGGATTATCATATTACGTTTTACATATACTGTGGATTATATATACTATTTGAACAACTCGTTAATAGATCAGATTAAATCCTATATCACTGTATCCTCTGGCAAATACATAATGAGCAACCCGGAAATTCACCTCTGGCTTCGCGATCGACACCTCCTCACCTTTTGGGACCCAAACAAAATCCAACTGGACCTCCCAAAACATTTAATTATCAAGAAAAGAATGCATGCGTTGAAGAATCCAGCATAACCATGTGCAAGGAGTCTATATGTAACAATGCAGTGATCATTACGAGGGAAAATGCCAATGCGTGTGTATTCGACACACTTGCCTTTAATATAATTTTAATGCAATCAATAAAAAATATAAAATTCTTTTAAAAATTCACACGTACGTTCTCTCTGACGTGGACATAAGTGGTGAAAGCAATTACACTTTTGAGATCAAGGTTCATCATCATCATCATGGGGGCTGACGCCGACGGGGGCGCATAGCCGCATCCACCCTTCGCTTCCACCTACGAGGATCCCTCATGGCTAGACGCCAGGCAGGGACTCGGCCCATCTCTAGTTCTTCACGGCAGGTTTGGTCGATCTGCCCAAGCCATGACTTCCTCGGTCGTCCCACAGGCCTCCTCCATCCAGGGTTGTCTCGAATAGAGACGACCTGATGGGCAGGATCATCCTGAGGAAAGCGAGCCAGGTGGCCATATAGCCTGAGTTGGCGATCACGGATTGTGCAGATAACAGGGCTTGTGCCAGTCTCACGGTGCAACCGTTGGTTGGACACATGGTCCCGCCAACAGTACCCCATGATCTGGCGCAAGGACCTATTACAAAAGGCTTCAAGACGAGCCTCCAAGGCACAGGACAATGTCCAGGTTTCGCTACCGTATAGCAAAACTGGCATTATCAAGGCCTTGAAAACCCGTAGCTTGGTCCTTCTGCACAGGTACCGACATCTCCAAATACTCTTGTTGAGAGAGTTCATGACCCCTGCTGCCAGGCCAATCCGTCTGCTGACTTCATGGTCTGACAGCCCAGAGTTATGAACTACACTACCAAGGTATGTAAAGCTCTCTGTGACTTCAATGTCCTCGCCGCAAGCACGTACCGACTGAACAGGTTCTCCTAACAAGTCCCCAAATTCCTGGACCTTGGTCTTGGTGCAGGAGACCTCTAGACCCAGGGGCTTCGCTTCATTGCTAAATGCATCGAGAGCCGCCACTAGGGTTTCCAAAGACTCAGATAGAATGGCAACGTCATCAGCAAAGTCAAGGTCTGTAACCTTGATATTGCCCAGCGTTGCCCCACAATGACTTTGAACAGTAGCTCTACCCAGTATCCAGTCCATGCAAGTGTTGAAAAGAGTTGGTGCAAGGACACAGCCTTGCCTCACTCCTGAACTAACAGGAAAGAAGCTCGACAGGCCCCCACCACACTTTACAGCACTTTCAGTACCAGTATACAGGCTTGCTATTAGTCCAATGATCCTTGTTGGTATTCCTCTCAGCCTCAGGATCTCCCAAAGTGACTCCCGATGCACCGTATCGAACGCCTTCTTGAGATCGATGTAGGCTGCAAGCAGCCCACGCCCGAACTCACGACGGCGCTCTACAATGACTCGAAGCGCGAGGATACGGTCTATTGTGGACTTACCAGGAGTGAATCCGGATTGCTCCAGTCTCTGGTGCCTCAGTTGCCTCAGATCAAGGTTGTTCAGAGACTATTCACAGTTGCATGATAGTGAATAATTACGGTGAATATATTTTATGTCTCCGAGTGTATCGCGAATTTTTTCCTTTGTAATGCATGTTTGTTTGGTTGTCTTCTCCCATTTGTGAGGTCTTTGGCCTCTATTTAATGATATTCATCATTCTTGTAGCAGAAGATGACGAATCGGGGGAAATAATGCCAAGACCTATGTAATGAATTAATAATACTACAGTGAAAGGAGAGAGTTTAATATAAACCATGAAATAATTAAATACCAAATATTATGTTATGGCAGGGTATTTTCAATATCATTTCACAGCCTCACCTCCATATACTCATGTCTTAAACATGCCACGTAGCACTGGGAAGAACCGCGATACTTATTATATATATTTATTTTTTTCGCTTCTCTTTGTTATGTAGTGAATTTATTTATATAATCGCATGAATAATAATAACCTTAAGTAATTGTTGATTATAAGGATATCAATAATAAATAGGCCTACTCTTGAAAATTATATTGATTGAAGTGATAGTAATGATGATAACAATTTGATAGCAACATTGTTACTGGTATGCTAAATGAAAGAATGTTAATCACTCAACATAAATAATGCTGGTCCTACAGCCAATGCTAACAATAAGGACAATACAAGACAATCATTAATTTGATGCAGAACATGAGGTGGTTATTGATGACGTCACTGTAGATTCTTGATGATAATACCACGTTGACGTCACGCCAGTTTCAGTTGGCTTTTCCATACGTTCCGGTGATGGTCCCGATGAGAAAGAGGCACAGTTACCCATACATACGCACATATATTATTATACATACTATCATTACCATTGTTATGATCATGATTATGATTATTATTACCATTTTCATTATCAATATTGTTAACATTATTATCATTATCGTCATTATTGTTAACATCATTATCATCATTATTGTTAACATCATTCTTTATCATCATTATTGTTATCATAATCATTATCATCATTATTGTTAACATCATTATCATTATCATCATTATTGTTAACATCATTATCATTAGCATCATTATTGTTAACATCATTATCATTATTGTTTTTATCACCATTATACTTATTATTCTTAATGCATTATACTTGCTATTATTATCGTCATTATTATCCCCATCACTGCTGTTAGTACCATCCTTATTACCATTATTATTATTATATTATCATAGTTATTATTTAGTCAGTTATCATTATTATTACTTTTCACTTGAATATCTGTTAATAAGCATAGACCTCTCCATTGTCTAAATGCATAGACACAGGCCAAGAGATGGCAAGTCATGATTTCATTATTTCAGCTTTAGACATTTTTGTAAAGATTTGTTCTGTTAAGGGAAGGGTAATTTGTCGTTGTTACAGCATCTAAAGTTAGGATTGGAAGTTATTACAAGATGTCATCGATAGAATTCTTTTCAGAGTATGGGCAGTGCTATTCAAAACAATTTTCCGCATTCTTTGAGTCTCCCATTGCCAAGGATCTCTTTTGCAATAGTCCTCGGCATCTCTGCTTACTACACCGAGAGCTCCAACAACAAGAATGGTACGTGTGTTTAATTCCCACGGTTTTGTTATTTCAATTTCAGGATCTATATATTTTGGAAAAAAATTCAAAGGTTTCCGAAGAGACGGTTGTGTCAGCTGGGATCGCCATGTCAATCAGAAAGTTTTTATTCGATTCCCTCTCTCATGGACGTACGAAGGATTTTGAAGTGTGGGGGGGGGGGACGAGTTCCCTCAAAATAGCCGGGGGCTCTAGGGGCTGCTGGCTCTTTGTGGGGTCCACCTAACAAAGCCCCCGAGAGCTCCTGTATTTGAGCAGTTTTAAAGAGATGAACTCATTAATTTCTGCACTAAAATGTCATGCATCTTTATCTAGATAATACTTGACAAAATGGTTATTTAATGAAAACCTGCCTCAGTTGTAGTTGCCCACTCCGCTGCAAGAGGTCAGTGTTCTCAATGACTGGGTATTTAGGGAATTGTAGTTTACTCGTTTACGGAGAATGTCCTCGAAAGTTGAGTAATAGGGTGGGGGTGGGGGGCAAAAGTTGGGTCCCGCTCCAATCCATTCGAGAGTGGGGACGGTCGCCCCCCGGCCCCCTTTCCATACGCCTATATTATCTGTAATAAGTGTCTGGGGGCTTTGCTTGAATAGTTGTGTGTGGATTCTGTATGGATCGTAAAATCCCTAAGAATAGTAATGTTTTCGTTTCTTGGAACTGCCTCTGATTTGTGTTCGCACTTTTTTTCATGGACATCAACGCTGTACTGCAGGTGTAATTGCCAGTGAATTTACTGCCCAACTCTATCATGTCTATTTTTGTACCTGACACTAAATGGTCAGTGGTTTCCTTGGACCATTACAAAAATGACAGCTGGAGTCACTTGAGGCTTTTGCGATATTGGTTTGAAAATTTTTCTTCTTAAGACTTTGGTCCTGGATGTATCCTTAAGTTTCAACTTTGAGACTGGTGTTGCGTTGCCATTGAAAGGCATGAAATTGGTTTACAACGGCTTTGGCTACACGGGAGGGAAATATTCCGAGCAGTGGTTTCTCTTGCCATTGTGCGTTGATTTGTTTTAGCGCTTGCTTTTAGAATTTAGATGCTTGTGTTAATGGCATTACAGGGCGAAACTCTTCATTTATATTTATATCAGGTTCAGATTTATATTTAAGGGATTACTTGTGAATGGAGTATCATTTCTTGCTCCCTTCATGTTTGACTCCAAGTCGTTGGATGTGGTGAGACTCATGAAGGCCAATAGTAGTCGTTTTAAGTGACATTTCTTACTGGGTAAGATCCCTTCCTCCCTCTTTTCTAGGTAGATGAACCCTATCTACATCGGCTTTGGGGTGATGCATTTTGTTTGCCGTGAGAAGTTTTTTGAAGCTTCTAATTCTGAATGCTATCGCTGTACATGACAACTGGCTCTGGAAGACTGTTTATGGCAGTGAAGCGGGTTTGCGAATCAAGTTCGCTGCTTAAGATCAATCTGACTCGTCTTTAGTATTCATTCTTGACTTTTTAAGCAGACCTTTAATCTTTTCATCATTTTTGAAGTGTAATCTGATGTCATTTATATAAAAGGTAATTTAAATGTCATTTATTTTATACCAATAACCAGAGTCGTTAAGTCCATGCGAACGGTGAATTAGTGCTTTGCTGAAAAGAAGTGGTGATAAGCAGTCCCTATAAAAAAAAAAAAAAAAAAAAAAAAAAAAAAAAAAAAAAAAAAAAAATGCTTCGTGCGGAAATTTACTCAGATTTAAATACATTATTTTCATGCTTGAGGGTAAGGATTGTTTGCTACATGATCATCGCTTCGTACGGAAATTTTCTCAGATTTAAATATACTCTTTACATGCTTGAGGGTAAGGATTGTTTGCTACATGATCATAATATGTTTGATCTCCAAATTTCAAAGGTAGTTTTAGTTATGATGGCTGAGGGACTTTCTTAAGCTGAGTAAAATGCTTCCATGACTTCGAGTGTATACTTCGTGAGTCTATTTGAGACTTTTCTTTCGTTTAGCGGTTGTATGGGCGGCGGTTTCAAGATTGGAATTATTCCTGTTTTGATCACCCGGCACCTCGTTTGAAGAGCTTGTTCCAGCAGCAGATTTTTCGACCTCAGACTGGTACCACACTGAGGGACGCGTCTCAAGTCGAACCGCGCGACGTACTCAGATTTGCAAAGGTATCTTCGCCCGGACCTTTTCTCATGGCCGCGACGGGCGGTGCGGCATGAATCATCTGACTGAGACATCGCTGAGATTGAAGCTCGTTTTATCCTTGGCGCCAAGAGGCAGCGAAATGCGATGTACCAGTCTAGGATGATGGTCAATCAGGATTAAAGAGCTCATCCTCCCCTTATTAATTTATTCGTGAATCCACACTACAGAAATTTTCTTTAAATCGTTATTTAAAACGTTTATGTTAATTTAACTTAATTAGAGGTAGTGCGCTATCTACCCTCTGCTAACACAGGTGAGCTGACGTATTGTTGTTGTTATTATTGTTACTGTTGTTATCAGTATTATCACAAGAATATTATTATTACTATTATCATTACCAATATTATTGTTGTTATTGTTATTAACATCATCATTATTATTCTTATTAATATTTTTGTATTATCACTATCTTTATCATATCATAATAATTGTTATCACATTTACTATTATCATTACAAGTATTATTATCACTATTGTAGTAGCAGAAGTATTATTATTATCATTGTTATTATCTTTATTATAATTGTTATCACATCGGTATCTATCATTATCATAATCCATTTGCTATTATTAGTATTATTATCATTATGATTTAACATTTTCGTTGCCTTATCCTTATTCCCAATATTGAGATGGCTGCAATGCTAGGGTCGCAGATACTTAAATTTAATGTAGTTGATAAAGAATGATGGTAAAAATGTTGTAATGCAATACTTACTTATTTCTCGTTTGAAACCGTGTATCAACATTAATACTTTACCACGATTAAAAAAACTAACAAATAAATTCAATAATTGATGCAAAGTTAATGTAAGCAATAAAAATTAGAAAGTATCTGTAGGTATGTGTTTGCACCAATTAAATGATGAGAACGTAGTCGCTGCCATGTGTCCGAACGCAAATGAAAATTGTAAACAAATCCAGCTGACACATGTGACACTGCTGAGGCCGCTTCACACCGAAGAACTTCTTTGATATAGTGTAATTTTTTGTAAGGGATAGGATTTCGTTGTTGATTTGAAGTACTGACAGGATATTGTCTCTTGCGTAGACGTAGACTATTGTAAAAGGTAATAAGGGATACTAATACCAATAATGTACTGCGTTTGTACTATGTTTTATTACGTGATTATAGATATTACACATATTATTCGCCTTGGGTGTTATTTCTCAACCTTTTTTTACTTTTATTTAGGTATCCGTTAGTATTTTCGAACATCAGATCTACTTGAGAAGATGTGTAAGGAGAATGTCAGTCTAGAGGTAGTGTGATATACTTAGTACTAATAGATGCATATGTGATAAGTGAGTATTTCCTGCGTTTGCATGCCCTAAACACCGAAAGAAGAAATGCCATTTAAACATTCATGATATCAATAATTCGTTTAGAATATCTAGATATATTTTTAGGTGTATCTGGACATTTTAACATAACAGTGGCTTGCCTGAGGTAACAAAATTGACACTCTGATTTTGTGGTAGGCTATACACAAGTTTGTGTGGACTTGATCTTGAACCTAAGACTTGATTCAACTACCAATTGACTCCTGTAATACTATCTTTTGAGTTGATTTTAAACAACAAAAATAAATAAAATGTACCCAAGTGAAAAACCAATTGAATCTAAATGAAAGTCATGATAAGTTTCCGACTTAAACTGGGTCCTGATATCCCTCCTGATCAAACACTCATCTTCTGTATGATTGATTTGCTGAGGAAATTATATAGTAATGTGCCAGATTAGTGATGAACTGTATACATAGTTATGGAAAATATTATTTAAATAGATCCAAGGCACGTCTGTCTTCTATTTAGGCATACAAAGGTGAGTATACTGGTTATAGTGCAAACTGTAACCAGTATACTCACAGGGTGCCAGAAAGGTTTTTCTAGTCTTGTAACAGACTTTTTGATCCATAGACTCAAAAAAACAATTGTGTGCAATTGGATAAGGAGCGATTATTTAGTGTAGTAATGTATAATAACGCATGGAGATTGAAGATGACATGTCATTTAACATTTGATGATGATGATGATGATGATAGATTGATAGATTGATAGATTGATAGATTGATTGATTAGATTGATTGATTAGATTGATAGATTAGATTGATAGATAGATGATAGATAGATGATTGATAATAGAAGATGATTGATAATAGATGATATTATGATTGATGATTGATGATGATGATGATTGATGATGATGATGATTGATAATGATGATAATTGATATTGATGCTGATTGATAAGGATTGATAATGATGATAACCAGTGGTGATGTGGAAGAGGTGATTTTATTATACTTTAGTAGTTATTAAACAGTAAATTAATGTTTGTACTAATTGCTTTAGTGTTCAGGAATTTGAGCTTCTCTGGTATTTATAGTTTCCAGACTGAAATATCTAGCTATGATTTCTTATACCCACAGCTCATCATAAGGATGGAAAAGAATAAGCACTCCCTATTGTGTCTGCTCATAGTTCTCCAGTGTGGGATGGCCCTAGGACAGAAGACTTCAAATGTGGATGAGTTACTTAACTGGTGTTTGGATGCAAGGCACCACAAAAAGCTGCCTGGACCAGAAGGGGATCTTTTTAAACAGGTACATGAATTATGCTTAGGAATATGAAATAGATATGAAACATATTTATATATAGTTTGGCTTAAATTTATCACATGTATCATATTTTACTATACATAATGGATTTATTTTGTTTCTTATTGCATATATATACTGTATATGAAAAAATTGTGTAAATTGCAGTGTACTCCATGGAAAATGCGATCTTGTTGCACAGAGGAAGTTACAAGGAAAATTCATGAAGACAGTCTTTACAGTTTTAATTTTAATCACTGTATGCATCAGACAAAGAAGGAAATGTCACGTGAATGCCACAGACACTTTAAACAGGACCACTGCTTCTATGAATGCTCTCCAAATGTTGGTCCCTGGGTTGTGTCGGTAAGATGTTTTTTTTATTTCTGTTAATCATTTATGAAAAAATATGATTGCAAATGAAAGATTGCATTTGCAGTAAGTTGAACAATGATTGTTATTATTAAGTAACAAGTATAGGTCTTCCTTCTTTTTCTTGGCCTGTTTTAGATGATTAGATAGGGGTTGAACAACACTTAGATACAGTGAATTAAAATTCTGCATATTGCAATATTTTCCAAACTAATACACTCAGTGATAAGAAAAACAAACTCACAGCGACTTTAATTCTACAATCAACATTTCAATTTTCATGCTATTACACTCACTTGAACAGGAAAAACGATCATGGCGGAAAGAACGTTACTTCAAAGTCCCACTCTGTGCAAGTGACTGTGAAGCATGGTTCAACAGCTGTGCAGATGATTACACTTGTACAGACAATTGGTCACGGAATTTTGATTGGCTTGAGAGTTCACAGTGTACTTCGGGTACAAAGTGCAAAACCAATTTTTGTCCCAAGGGGTCAGACTGCAGGACATTCAAGGAGATTTACCTGACAGCTCAGAATTTCTGTGAAAAAGTAAGTAACTCAATATTAATTAAGATTTTGTTGATAGGCGCTTTGGTGACCACCAAATGCATATAAACCTTTGTGTAGATATTTAATGAATAAATAAATGGTTTAGTAATGGCAAAAAAAAAGTATAGTGCAATATATTGCAAATGTCTAGTTAATTGCGTATTAATTCTAGCAAAATTTCATTAAGTAATGGAAATAATGAGTGACTTTATTATCAATTATTATTATTATTTACAGGTTTGGGATGATGCATGGGAATACACAAATGACAGTAGCCCATGCATGCGATTGTGGTTTGATGGAATTAGAGGAAACCCCAATGATCTAACTGCTAAACATTATGCCTTTGCAATTGCAGGAGCAGAATCTCTCTCAGGCAGTTTGCAATTCTTAATTGCTGTGATAGTTTTAATATGGACTGTTTATTAATTGTACTGCCAGTACTCACACTGTTTGGTTTAGAATTGTAAGTGTACCATATCGAGAAGGGAATGTTATTCTGTAACATAAATCATACATTTTTTAAAGAAAATGATTCTAAAATACTTACATTTAGCGACTTACATTCTAAAAGTAACATGTTTGAAAACTAATGTTTGGGTTTCGTAATGAATTTCTAAATTAAACCTTATGACAACCCAAGAATGAAAGACATAATATTATGTTTAAGCAGTAATTGACTCAGGTATTTTTTGAACAGGTAAAAGGCACCATTCCATCCCTGTAGGCTATGTAAGATATATTACTTTGTACTTAAAATCTAAATACGTAGAATGTTGATGGTTCAGAGAGCACAATCATTTATATTTTTTTATACTAAACAATGATGTGATTATTACAGCCTTCCCTTTGCCCTGGAATTACCATAAAATCCCCTTTGCCCTGGATTTACTATAAATCAAGCTCAGTTCTTTTCTACAAGAATTTATATGCACTTTTAGTATAATCGTAATTTCATTTTCAGCTTATAAACTCTTCTTGCAAAATAAGTGGTTACCTAATATTTTTTGTGGTATGAGGTATGAAAGTGAATGAATGAGTTTTGTGTTAAACAAGTAATTAAAGTTGCAGTATTACATCTTCATCAGAATTATATGATAATTCTCATAAAGACGTAATATTAAAACATCTCTTGTGCTGAAAAGTCTTTCATTCATATTTGTACCTTTTCTAACTTTGTTAGAGTGAACTCTGTACAGTTTGTTGTGAGATTATTATTGTTTTTTTATGGTTATAAATTTAAGCACTGGGAAAGGGCACTGCCATTCTTTAAGCAAAAAGTTGGAAATGCTTGATGCATGTATGAAGTGCATGTATTTAAGATTTTTATTTAAAAGAGACTTTTTAAAGTACAATACAGAAATAATACTTTTAAATGTACTTATTGTAGTTAGAACAGTGTGAGTGAAATTAATAATATGACAGAAAAATTTGTACATTCACTATTTCAACTCAAATATTTATATTGAGAATGAATCTGGTTAATAATGGTTGTATATGACAACTTATATACTGTTGCATGTGTGTCAATCAAGTACAGGAAGGTGTGTAGTTTTATTATTTGATTTGATAGTAATCAAAACAATTTTTAATATATATGTGTGTGTATTTTGTAGAAAATTATGGGCTCAAGGTGTAATTAATGTTGAAGTTTGTATGAATATAAATACTCACAGAGAAATAATACAAGTTAATACTCAAGATGATATTAAAATGGTAGGAATGTATTGCAATCCTTTTTTGCTCTCTCTTTAATGATAAACTTGATACGCGTAATGTCCTACTGACCATGATTTACCGGTTTACGTGCTTACCTTCCAATACTGAAGGCTAACATTTGCAATCAAAAACTGGTACATGTTAGGTACAGAGCAGTTCTAAAGTCAGTCCTGAGAGGGCATCCTAGTTCGAAATGGGAGAGTTGCAGGTATGAAGCAGGGTTTACTATCCTTATTGCAAGTATATATTTGTTGATGTGATAAGGTAAGTTGTTGTTGTTCTTCTTCTTGATATTATTATTGTTATTGTTATTGTTTATTATTATTATTTTTTTGTTATTATTTTTGTTATTATTTCTTACAAATTTTATGACTATTGTTACTATTACAGGTAATTTTATTGGTATTGATATTTTGATATTATTATTTTTTTATATATTCATTTATTTATTTACTTTTCACACAAACTTTAGTTGTTGTTTTTTAGGAATAATGCATTAACAAATGCGCTATATTTGTTCACATTACGCGATAAACAACCAACATTTACACTCAAACAAGGGGTTGAATAAAGAAGATTATTGTTTGTATTTGCATAGTTATAGGTAATGCTCATGATTATGGTGTATGCTTTTTGGTTTTGGATTTGTTTGGAAAATATTGTTCCTCTGGCAGATAATATTAGAAGCAAAACATTATATTCTGATCAAATGTATACGAATATTAGTAATTGAGTTTTAAAAGTCCAGTTGGACTGCTTTTAATTTTTGCATAATTTTCTCAACATAAAGCTTAACAGTAATGCATTGTTTTTGACAGCTTATTTTACTAGGCAGCTTTTGTTATATGGGTTTTGATTATGCTTAAGGATTTTCAAAAAAGGGTTGTATTCTATGTCTTCTGATAATGCAGAAATTGTATGTAAGATACATCTAACCCATCTCAAAAAAATTCATGTTAATTATTTTTAATTTATTTTTTAATTTATCTTTCAAAATGTGTTGGTTGTAAAACTTAGGGACCATGTTGAAGAATAAAACTTTTTCAAGTTTTAAACTACTAGACACTAAAGATAAATGCCACAATAATTATTGGGTAAGGTGATAAATGGTATTTGGCTGCAAAAAAAGAAAAGAAAAGAAAAATGTGTAAGGCAAATCTCTGATATGAAATTGAGATGAAAATGAAAGTGATGCCCATTAGCAGCCTTTCTTAGTAGAAGTCAACAATAGAGCTTGATGAATAGTTTGATAAATAGAATATATATATGGATTTGGCCAGAAACTGTGTCATGGAGCTTGTATTCAGTAAAGGAC
>NC_091568.1:13380814-13383314 GCF_042767895.1 Penaeus vannamei
AGCAAGCGCGGCCGAGGTGTCTGATGGAGAGTCATATATATTAATCTTTTACTTTCACTCGCGTTTTTTTTTTCTCTCTCTCTCCGTGCATGCAAAGGCCCCGAGGTTGCTTTGCATGCATGGCTGGGGGTTCGTGGGGGAGGGAGGGGGAGGGGGGGGGAGAAAAGGGGAAGGAGGAAGACAGGGAGAAAGAGTAAAAAGGTTGGGAGGAGAAAAGAAGGGGAAAGATATGGAGGAAGGAAAGAGAAAGAGAAACGGTGATAGGTTGAGAGACAGACAGAGAGAGAGAGAGACAGACAGACAGACAGACAGACAGACAGACAGACAGACAGACAGACAGACAGACAGACAGACAGACAGACAGACAGACAGACAGAAAGAGGAAGAAAAAAAAGAGAAAGACAAAGATAAAAAAGGAACAAGAGAAGGAGAAAAGAGTGAGACAAAACATGAAAGAGAGAAAGAGAGCTTTCGAACGGAAGAATAAAGCTGACAAAAAAAAAAAGTTATGTAAGCAAAATATTAGACCTTGCATACTGGAGAGGAAAGTCAGTCTATAACCTTAAGTTGTTATTATTAAGGCTATTGATACACAACTTATAACTTTGCTTATTATTTATTTTCCTAGGTCTGTATGCCTTAACAGTTGAGGGAAAGAGTGGTACTGTACGTAATTGATACTGTTATTACTTTTGTTATTGTTATTATTATTATTATTGTTTTATGATCATTAGTGTTGTTACTGTTATTATTATTATTGTCTTATGATCATTAGTGTTGTTATTATTATTATTATTATTATTATTATTATTATTGTTGTTGTTTTGTTGTCGTTGTTGTTGTCTGTTATTATTATTATTATTGATAATAATATCATTATGATTATTATGATAATAGTAATAATAATGATAATAATAATAATAATGATAATAATGATAATAACCATCATCATCGTCGTCGTCATCATCATCATATCATCATCATCATCATCATCATCATCATCATCATCATCATCTTCTTTAGTGTTGTTCTTAATGTATTAAAATACTGCTTTTAGTATTCTAATTTTTTCGTTAATGGCGAATTTCCAAATAAGATACATATTAATATTTTGCTGTAAAATTCAGTTGATATGTTTAACATTTAATTGGTATCATGTGGAGTATACATCAGAGTAGTTTAATGTCTAGATGGTTAAAGTTCATCTTAAAAATTAGTTTTATTTTTGTTAACATATACAGTTGCAAGGTGATTGATTTTTTGTATGTCAGTTTGATGCATGTGTATGTTTCCTCGCATTTCTTTTCATATAATGTCAAAACAGTTCCTATTTTTGTAGATATTTTATCATTTGTAATATTACGCTCATGCATAGACAGGTGATCTCTTGCCTTTTTCATATAATTTCAAGATGAATCACCTTTCTTGAGTGATCTCTGTTACTGACCGTCCCTCCTTCAACAGGACATGCCCCGACGCCACCGCCATGGCAGCTCCTCCGCCCTCGCCCGAGCACACGCCTCCCCCGTCGCCGTCAGCGTCCCCTTCGTCGTCAGATGAAGTCACCTCCCGCGCGATGCCGTCCAGCTCCCCGGGGTCGCAGTCTCCCTCGTCGACCTCCGCCTTTTCGCCCGCGGAGGCGTCGGCTCCCTCGCCCTCCGCTGCGGCGTCGACCGAACCCACCTCGACGACCTTGTCAAATAGCTTTAACCTCCCGATGGCCTCCAGCCGTGGCGCTGAAGGGGACGCAGAAGACGCGTCTCCGAGTTCCTCCAAAGCGGGCTTGGACTCCCCTCCCTACGCTGAAATGTCCAGTTCCTCCACGCAAGCTGCCTTCGAAGTGTCCAGCTCTAACTTGGGCCTCGACGCGCCCTCCTTCTGTGATATACCTCATAACTCGACGCCCGGCGCCAGCGGGACGAGCGGACCGTGTCCTGCTGACTCGTCGGAGGCGGCCTTCGCGCCTCGCCACTCCAGACGAGGGTCCGGGACGCCGCCGTCCTCTTCCAGATGGTCCTTGGAGTCTTCCAGTGTAACTAGTGAGTCCTTCGTGTCCAGATCAAGCTGGTCTCCAGCAGGCTTGCATATGGAAGCGGCTGCTGTGGAGCAAAATGTGTCGTCCCAGTGGTCGTCCCAGTCAAGAAACGGTTATCCAGAGACCGAGGTAAGCTCCACGGGGCCCCCGGAGTGTGCCAAAGCAGCCTCAGATTCTTTCCCAGAGTGGCCCTCAAGGCACGCCTGCAGCGGCCAGGCTGAGCCGGCAGCGTCCACGTCGTCCTGGCCGCACGACCCCGTGAACTCCACCGACGACGAAGGCGCTGCGAGAGCCTCCTGGGGCCAGGGCGGGGCCTCGCACGCATCCGGCAGCGCCTCGTGCGTGTGGCGATGCGATTCTCAGAACTCGGTCGCGGAGACGTCCACGTCCGCGCCGGCGTGGTGCCACCCGTCCTCCACCTCCGCCGCCCTTCCGACGTCCTCGCAGCACCACGCCCCCGGCCCT
>NC_091568.1:13420814-13423314 GCF_042767895.1 Penaeus vannamei
TCATAATCATAAAAAATAACAAAATAATGATGATAATAATAATGATAATGATGATAGTGATAACAACGATAATGATAATAATAAAGATAATAGTAATAACAATGATAATGATACCAATAACAATAATAATAATGATAACACAACAATAACAATAATCAAAATGACCATGATCTTAATAAACAACAACAATAAAGATGATGATAATATCAATAACTCGAGGGTTAGCGAATCATAAAAAACGAAACATGTAAGTACCGAAAGTATATATATTTAATTGGGACTTCGTAATTACACTTAATTGCCTATATTTTTATCAGTGATATTAGTGCGATTTCTACTAACAATTTCTACTATGCTATCTATTGCTACTATTTCCATTTGTATTGTTGTGATCATGATTATCGCCCTTATGCTCTTCTTATATCATTATCATTATTATTATCATCATCATTATCATTATTATTATCGTTATTATTATTACTATATTTATGATTTTCATGAACACCATTATCATTATTATTATTATTATTATTACTATTATTGTTATCATTGTTATTATTATCATCATTCTCATTATCATTACTATTACTATTATTGCTATTATTATTGTTATTGTTATTATTATTTTTGTTATCATTATCATTGTTATTATTATCATTGCTATTGTTATCATAATTATCTTTATTATTTGTCATTGTTATCCTTATTATCCATATTATCATTTTTATCATCATTATCATCATTATCATTATTATCATTACTGTTATTACTATTATTATCATTAGTATTATTACAATTATCATTATAATAATTATAATTAATAGTAGTAGTAGTAATAGTAGTAATAGTATCATTATTATCATAATTTCTATTATTATTATTATTATCATAATAATAACTATTATTATCAATTTATCATTGTTACTTTATTATCATTATTGCTATTGATATTATCATTATTATCATTATCATTATCATTGTTATCATTGTTATCATCATTATTCTTCATATTATTATCATCATTATCAATGTCAACTGCAGTGGAAAAAAAACTTATTTCTGATTTTTCTTTCAAAAGTTTCTGAAATATCTGACAAGATGTCTAGGCAGAAGACACGTAAAAATATCTTATATCGAAAGTATATAAAAAAATTATAAACCTTCTTTTAACGAAACCTATCATTATCATCGTAATCTTAACTGAAGATTTACAATTATTTTCAGAAAAAATGAAGATGATAATGAAGAAGCAGAGGAAGAAGAAGAGATAGAAGAAAAAGTTGTTTCGACGTAATTTACTTTAAGCTCGTCGTTCTACCAGAATGTCCGGTTCGTGCAGCCTATGAGAATTATGATTTGCTATGTGCCCTCGTCTTCCTCTTTTTAACTGGAGAGAAAGAGGAGGAAAATGGCGAGAGAAAAATATTTATTTATTGTAATAAAAGAGATACACAAGATAAATGAAGATAGACAGATAAATAGAGAGAGAGAGAGAGAGAGAGAGAGAGAGAGAGAGAGGGAGAGAGAAAGAAAGAGAGAAAGATAGAAAGAAAGATAGAAAGAAAGAGGGAAAGATAGAAAGAAAGAGGGAAAGATAGAAAGAAAGAGGGAGAGGGAGAGGGAGAGGGAGAGGGAGAGGGAGAGGGAGAGGGAGAGGGAGGGAGGGAGGGAGGGAGGGAGGGAGGGAGGGAGGGGAGAGAGAGAGAGAGAGAGAGAGAGAGAGAGAGAGAGAGAGAGAGAGAGAGAGAGAGAGAGAGAGAGAGAGATAGAGAGAGAGAGAGAGAGAGAGGAGGAGGAGGAGGAGGAGGAGGAGGAGGAGGAGGAGGAGGAGGAGGAGGAGGAGGAGGAGGAGGAAGAAGAAGGAAGGAAGGAAGGAGGGACGGAAGATAGAGTTAATCAGACATGCAGCAGAGAGAAGGAAAAAGGCGGGGATAGATAGATTGTTAGATATGTAGATAAATAGACAGATAGATAGATGAATAGATAGACAAATATATAAAGATATAGATAGATGGACAGGGAGACAGGGGAGATAGACAAAGACAGATAGGCAGTTATAGATAAATATGTAAACTGATACACAGATAGACAGATATACAGACAGTTAGATATATAGACAGAGATAGATAGACAAATTGATAAATAGATAGATAGACAGAAACAGAAGAAAAGAGAGAAAGAGACAAAACAGGCTTTAGACACCACCTGGAAATCCCTCTTTCAATTTCATTCCTCGACGGCCATAATCTCCATCTGATTATAAGTATAAGCTGTCCACCCTCATCCTCCGGGCGGGAAGCCGAACTACCCCTTTCTACTTGCGCGACAACTAGGCCACCTTGATCTCTCGCTATATGGGCAGCGGCGAAGGCATTGTGTGGAGCTCGGGAGACTATCGTATACATCGCGGATCTGGGATTCATGTGTCGTACATTCTAGGAGTTAATCTTGTACATATTAGTTTTTATATAACTGTATCTATCTGTCTATCTATCTATCT
>NC_091568.1:13430814-13435814 GCF_042767895.1 Penaeus vannamei
AAAAACGGGTAAAAAAAAAGGGAGGAAGGGAAAGAGAGAAATAAAGAAGGGAGAGGGAAGGAGAAAAAGAGAAAGAGGAAAGGGAAGGGGAGATGGAGAGACCGTAAAGAATTGAGAAACGCTGTTGCCACCTCACGTTGAGTATATTAGTCCACCCACCAACCCTTAGCGTGTCTAAACATCACATCCTGCAGCCTCCTGGTACTCTAAGAACAGACGTCAAGGTTGCACATCATAATTGCAAGTTCTTGAATTGCACGCTTAACCATATTGCAAAGAGAACACTAACTATTTCCTTTTTCAATTGTAATGACATAATTATTGCTTTTATTGATGTTGCTGTGATATCTTTTGTTGGTATCTTTTATAATAGGTAATAAAATCATTGTCATCTTCATTGTTAATAACATATTCTTTGTCTTCTTCATCATTGTTATCATCGCTATCATTATCATTATCATGATTAGAAACATCATTAACCTCAGTGTAACGTTTCTACGGCATATATTATCGTACTTATCATGCCTTAATTGCTACGATGATATTATGCCATTGCAAGCATCATTAGGTTAAATACTTAATTTTTTTCGTAATAAAACTCATTCTCTTAATTTGCTGATCGAAAACAAACACGATATTCCTTTATCCTCCTTAAACCCCAATACATCAACAGATTACATATAAGAAACCCTTAACTAAACTCCCTTAAAATCTTAAACACAAACAAACAAACACTCTGACAAAACCAACCTCATTTCTTTCCTTCTTTGTACCCCATTTTTTTTGTCTTTCGTTGTAAATAGGATGGCAGATTGTTGCATTAATTCTTACCAATAAGAGTAAAATGAGGACAGGTTTGTACCGCAAGTTCGGCATTCATAGCGTTCGTTAAGCTGTTGTTGGAATGGAGTCCTGAATGCACGCCTTCCCTGTACAGCGTTGGTCAACCACTGTACGAAAGGTCGACATTCTGTACATACGTTTGATATTTTTTTTCTTTCGTCGAAACGTCTGTAATACTTTGTTTATCTTTTATTTGTTTATTTATTTATTTATTTATTATTATAATTATCATCTTTTCTTTGCTAAAAATTTGAACTGTGTTTGATATTGGAATTACAGTAAAAATACTATTTGGTCTACAGCTGATGGTCTGAATTTGACATCACATCTGCACCTTTCTGAACATATATCCCTCAAACGTGTCTTAATAAAAAAAAAGGCTCTATACGTATGAACAAAAGCTTATTTGGTTTATAGATCATTCGTCATCATAATGAACCGTTAATTCCTCTAACTTCCCCTCTCTCTCTCTCTTTCTCCCCCTCCCTTTCTCTCTCTTTCCCTCTCCATCTCTCTCTCTCTCTATCTCTCTCCCCCTCTCCCCCTTCCTCCCTCCCCCCTCTCACTCTCCCTTCCTCCCTCCCTCTCTAGCTCTCGCCTTTCTTATCATTCTTACCGTTGCTTAATCCTGATTTATTTTCGCTGTTATTCTCAGATTCTGTCTTTGGCCTTCGCGGATTTCTCTCTCCCTGTACACCGTTTCCGTTAACCAGGCATATTACAATCCCATTCTCCTTTATTTATTTATTTATTTATTTATTCTTCACTTTAGCAAAGGAAACTGCGCTTAATGATGTATTTATAGCCTAGCTGATTGACACATCTGGGAAGACAACTTTTATTCACGATTCTAGTACATATTTCATTTATATTTTTAGTACATAATTCATTCATATTTTTAGTACATAATCCATTCATATTTTTAGCACATAATCCATTCATATTTTTAGTACATAATCCATTCATATTTTTAGTACATAATCCATTCATATTTTTAGTACATAATCCATTCATATTTTTAGTACATAATCCATTCATATTTTTAGTACATAATCCATTCATATTTTTAGTACATAATCCATTCATATTTTTAGCACATAATCCATTCATATTTTTAGTACATAATTCATTCATATTTTTAGTACATAATCCATTCATATTTTTAGTACATAATCCATTCATATTTTTAGTACATAATCCATTCATATTTTTAGTACATAGTCCATTCATATTTTTAGTACATAATCCATTCATATTTTTAGTACATAATCCATTCATATTGTTAGTACATAATCCATTCATATTTTTAGTACATAATCCATTCATATTTTTAGTACATAATCCATTCATATTGTTAGTACATAATCCATTCATATTTTTAGTACATAATCCATTCATATTTTTAGTACATAATTCATTCATACTTTTAGTACATAATTCATTCATACTTTTAGTACATAATTCATTCATATTTTTAGTACATAATTCATTCATATTTTTAGTACATAATTCATTCATACTTTTAGTACATAATCCATTCATATTTTTAGTACATAATCCATTCATATTTTTATTACATAATCCATTCATATTTTTATTACATAATCCATTCATATTTTTAGTACATAATCCATTTATATTTTAGTACATAATCCATTCATATTTTTAGTACATAATCCATTCATATTTTTAGTACATAATCCATTCATATTTTTTAGTACATAATCCATTCATATTTCTAGTACATAATCCATTCATATCTTTAGTACATAATCTTCATATTTTTAGTACATAATCCATTCATATTTTTAGTACATAATCCATTCATATTTTTAGTACATAATCCATTCATATCTTTAGTACATAATCCATTCATATCTTTAGTACATAATCCATTCATATTTTTAGTACATAATCCATTCATATTTTTAGTACATAATCCATTCATATTTTAGTACATAATCCATTCATATTTTTAGTACATAATCCATTCATATTTTTAGTACATAATCCATTCATATTTTTAGTACATAATCCATTCATATTTTTAGTACATAATCCATTCATATTTTTAGTACATAATCCATTCATATTTTTAGTACATAATCCATTCATATTTTTAGTACATAATCCATTCATATTTTTAGTACATAATCCATTCATATTTTTAGTACATAATCCATTCATATTTTTAGTACATAATCCATTCATATTTTTAGTACATAATCCATTCATATTTTTAGTACATAATCCATTCATATTTTTAGTACATAATCCATTCATACTTTTAGTACATAATCCATTCATATTTTTAGTACATAATTCATTCATATTTTTAGTACATAATCCATTCATATTTTTAGTACATAATCCATTCATATTTTTAGTACATAATTCATTCATATTTTTAAGTACATAATCCATTCATATCTTTAGTACATAATCCATTCATATTTTTAGTACATAATCCATTCATATTTTTAGTACATAATCCATTCATATCTTTAGTACATAATCCATTCATATTTTTAGTACATAATCCATTCATATTTTTAGTACATAATCCATTCATATTTTTAGTACACAATCCATTCATATTTTTAGTACATAATCCATTCATATCTTTAGTACATAATCCATTCATATTTTTAGTACATAATCCATTCATATCTTTAGTACATAATCCATTCATATTTTTAGTACATAATCCATTCATATTTTTAGTACATAATCCATTCATATCTTTAGTACATAATCCATTCATATTTTTAGTACATAATCCATTCATATTTTTAGTACATAATCCATTCATATTTTTAGTACATAATCCATTCATATTTTTAGTACATAATCCATTCATATTTTTAGTACATAATCCATTCATATTTTTAGTACATAATCCATTCATATTTTTAGTACATAATCCATTCATATTTTTAGTACATAATCCATTCATATTTTTAGTACATAATTCATTCATATTTTTAGTACATAATCCATTCATATTTTTAGTACATAATCCATTCATATTTTTAGTACATAATCCATTCATATTTTTAGTACATAATCCATTCATATTTTTAGGACATAATCCATTCATATTTTTAGGACATAATCCATTCATATTTTTAGGACATAATCCATTCATATTTTTAGTACATAATCCATTCATATTTTTAGTACATAATCCATTCATATTTTTAGTACATAATCCATTCATATTTTTAGTACATAATCCATTCATATTTTTAGTACATAATCCATTCATATTTTTAGTACATAATCCATTCATATTTTTAGTACATAATTCATTCATATTTTTTGTTGTTTTGTCGGTCCCTTGAACACGTAGACGTCAACGGCCGCATCGGAACTCCTGGCTCTTTGTGTTGTTTTTGCACTTGTTTTTGTTTTGTCTTTGTCTTGGTTTATGTTTTGTATTTGCCTTTGTTTCGTCTTTCTTCTTCTCATTTTTTTGTCTTTGTCTTTGTTTTGAATTTGCCTTTGTTTCGTCTTTCTTCTTCTCATTTTTTTTGTCTTTGTCTTGGTTTATGTTCTGTATTTGCCTTTCTTTCGTCTTTCTTCTTATTTTTTTTTTTATTTTTATATTTTTTGTTTCTCTTTGTTTATGTTTTGTATTTGCCTTTCTTTCGTCTTTCTTCTTCTTATTATTTTTTTGTCTTTGTCTTTGTTTATGTTTTGTATTTGCCTTTGTTTCGCCTTTCTTATTCTTTTTTTTAGTCTTTGTCTTCTTGTTTGTTTTGTCTCGCGACTTTTAGCTTGATGTAAAAAAGAGATGCATTTCGGACGCAATTTCCGATGGCTGTCTTTGTCCCGTTCTTCTCTGGGTTCTTCTCTTCCATCTTTTATCCGCGTCTTGTTCCTATTCTTTGGCTTGTTCTTATTTTCGTTCTTATTGTTATGTGTCATTACTGTTGTTATAGTTACCATTGTGGTTATTTCTATTATCATTATCATCATCACCTTCATCTTCATCATTATCATCACCATCATCATCATAATCATCATCACCATCATCATAATCATCACCATAATCATCATAATCATCACCATCATCATAATCATCACCATCATCATCATTATCATCGTCATCATTATCATCACCATCACCATCACCATCATCATCATCATCATTA
>NC_091568.1:13450814-13463314 GCF_042767895.1 Penaeus vannamei
GGAGGAGTAGGAGAAGAGGAGAAAGGGGGAAGAGGAACAACAACAAGGGGAGGTGGAGGTCGAGGAGGAGGAGGAGGGAGAAAGGAGGAGAAAGGAGAAGAAGAAGAATGGGAGATGGAGGAGGAGGAGGAGGATCAAGCGGGGCAGTAAGGATGGAGGGGGGAAAAGGGGGAGGAGGGAGAGTAAGGGAGGATGAGGAGGATGAGGGGGAGGAGGAGGTTAAGGAGGAGGAAGAGTAGAAAGAGGAAGAAGAGGAGCGGGAGGAGGAAAAGGAGATGGAGAAGGAGATGGAGAAGGAGGAGGGAAATGAGAAGAAAGAATAAGAGATGGAGGAAGAATAGGAAGAGAAAAGGATATGGAAGAGGGGAAGGAGAGGAGGACGGGGAAGAGGGGAAGAAGAGAGGAGAATAAAGAGGAAGCAGGAGAGAGGGGGAAGGGGAGGAGGAGTATGAGTAGGAGAAGTAGTAGTAGCAGTAGCAGTAGTAGTAGTAGTAGTAGTAGTAGTAGTAGTAGTAGTAGTAGTAGTAGTAGTAGTAGTAGTAGTAGTAGTAGTAGTAGTAGTAGTAGTAGTAGTAGTAGTAGTAGGAGGAGGAGGAGGAGGAGGAGAAGGAAAAGGGGAGGGGGAAGGAGGTGAAGGGGATAGGAAGAAGAAGAAGAGAGGGAGGAGAAGGAGAACGAGGAGGAGGAGGAGTAGGAGGAGGAAAACGAGGTGGAGAATGATGATGATGGCGATGAGGGGCCAACTAGATAGGTAGATAAATAGATGGAAAAATAAAGAGAAAACAATAACAAAAAAGAGAAAAAAAGAAAAAGAAAGAAAGAAAGAGTGATCGCCGGACAGAGATATAGATAAAAGGTTGATAGATAAATAGATAGCCAAAATAGATGATAGATAAATGGAGAGGTAGATACTAGTAGATCGATAAATAGATAGGTAGATAGATAAACAGACAAACAAGAAAGGCAGACATCGATAATCAGATAAATAAAAGAATAGAGACACTTAAATCATGGAAAAAGACATAGATAGGCAGACATGAATAATCAGGGAGAGAGGGAATAAAGAAGAAAACTTATAGAAAAAATGATAAATAGATATTCGAAGAAGCACGTAACAAGGAAGACGTATAACATAAGATAGAAAAAAAGAAAGACTTTTTTTTCTTCGGAAAGTGAGAACAAGATCCCGACAACCTGTGTTTAATAAGACCTATTTTCACACTTCTTATCATAGACAATCCTTATTCCTCACGACATTCTCTTCTTAAGATCGTGTTTCTTGTGCGAAATTTCTCCGCGTGTTTAGAAGTGCTTGTAGAAGGTGCCTTGTGTAAACAGACTGTAGTGTCATCTAATGTCACTCCTAACACTCTCATGACATTTATGATTTCTAGCGGCAATTTAATGCACTGCTGAGTTTTACTTGAGAAGCAGTACCGTTTTGGGTCACAGCTGTTCTAATCAAGACGTAGCGACGGGTTCCTTAATATTCTTTTTTCTTGGTCTTCTTCTATCTCGTACATATGTGCTAATTGCAGTCCCGTTCGTCTGTTATCGCTGCGTTTTGTTTATCGCAAAGGGTGCTGCAACATTACGTATTGGCGGAGGAGGACCTTGCAAGATAGAACCTATGTTTTGGGATGTTTGCAACCGTGGATGAGGTACCAGATTGCGGCGGTCTGGCTCAACATGGGGATAATGATAATGATGATACCCGATGTTGACCTCCTTGATTAATGTGAATTACAATACGACATGATCTACTATTATAGTCGTCTGATGGCTTGCAACGGGGCGATATTGCAAGGAAGCGGTATTTTATCAACTTTGACCTCTCCCAAGTGGTTTTAAGAGACCGAGTTAGGGATCTGAGAACCGGCAAACTTGTTTCGACTCTAGACCTGAACAGAATAAGGACAGCACAGGTTTTGGGACTTAATGAACCGAAATCTCGAGAAAGAAGTGATCTGACACTTTTTTCTTTTTCCCAACGACCGATTTTGACCAATATTTGTGAAAATAAAAAAGAAACGAAACGAGAAAAAAGTGGTCCAGTGTGTCTTGAAGAAAAGAGGGCGAGACTAATTTTGAATAATTTATGGTTTCAGGAACAATACTCAACACCTAATTGGAACCGGTTTTGGCAAGTTTAAAATCCGGTAATAATTATATAACGTTTATGATAAATCGGAAGAATGATGTCAAAAGGAAAGTAAATTATATTGTCAATTATGACACTAAATTTCGTGTCTACGAAGAATAAAAGAAAAACAATAAATGAGAAAAAGAAAGAGTGCAAGGAAGAAGGAAATAAAAAATAAAGGAGGAGAAGAGAAACAGAAAACGAAACAAAGAAAATAGAAAGATTGAAAGAGAAAGAGAAGAAAAAGTAGGAATATAAAATAGACGAAAGGAAAGAGAGAACGAAAATAGAAAAGAAAGAAAGAAATTGAACGATAGAAAAAAGAGGGAGAGAGTAGAAGTGTGTGAAAGAAAAATGAAAAAGAGAGGGTGAAAGACAAAAAGAAAAAAAGAGAAAGAGAGAGAGAAAACAGAAAGTTGAAATGAAAGAGAAAGAAATAAAGAACGTAAGAACAAGAGAAAGAAAAATAAAATGAACTAAAAAAAGTGAACGACTGAAAGTAAGATAAAAAAGAAGAGAGAAAAGCAAAACGCAAGAAAGAAAGTGAGAATATAAGAAATGAAAAAAAGTAAGCATGAACCAAAAAAAAAGAAAAAAAGAACAATAAAGAACACCCGGATAAGAGAGAGAGAGAGAGAGAGAGAGAGAGAGAGAGAGAGAGAGAGAGAGAGAGAGAGAGAGAGAGAGTGAGAGAGAGAGAGAGAGAGAGAGAGAGAGAGAAAAGAGAGAGAGAGAGAGAGAGAGAGAGAGAAAGGAAAGAGAGAGAGAGAGAAATAGAGAAACAGAGAAAGAGAGAAAGAGAGAAAGAGAGAAAGAGAAAGAGACAGAGACAGATAGACAGACAGACAGACAGACAGAAGAGAGAGAAACCAAACACAATTTTTATTTTTTATTTTATTTTTTGAAAATTTCATCCTTAACACATAAACGGATCAGACGGACCTTATTCAACCGGACCGTGACAAGCCGATATGCGAGGAAATTCCGCATCCAATGTCTAAAAGTGATCAAAAGTTTTTCCTTCGTCACTCGGCTCTAATATGGAGGCCGAAGAAAGAGAGCGACTGAGGTCAGTGTTGCTCAAGGCGTGACGTGGCTGTGACGTCACTCACGGAGAAAAGGGAAGGGAGGGAGGTGAGA
Source organism: Penaeus vannamei (assembly GCF_042767895.1). Classification (NCBI taxonomy): domain Eukaryota; kingdom Metazoa; phylum Arthropoda; class Malacostraca; order Decapoda; family Penaeidae; genus Penaeus; species Penaeus vannamei. The sequence continues at coordinate 13,454,098 of NC_091568.1, forward strand.
GAGAGGGAGGGAGGAGAGAGAGAGAGGTGAGAGGGAGGGAGTGGGTGAGAGAGAGAAGGAGGGAGAGAGAGAGAGGGAGAGAGGGAGAGGGAGAGGAGAGGGAGAGGGAGAGGGAGAGGGTGAGGGAGAGGGAGAGGGAGAGGGAGAGGGAGAGGGAGAGACAGAGAGAGAGAGAGACAGAGAGAGACAGAGAGAGAGAGAGAGAGGGGGAGAGAGAGAGAGAGAGAGAGAGAGAGAAAGAGATAGAGAGAGAAGGGGAGGGGAGATAAAACTAATGGAGGTATAATGGTGATAATGATAGAAATGATAGTAATGGTAGTAATGGCAGTAATAAGAGTAATGATGTCTGGTATAATCTGTGATTCTGTGATTATTATTAATGTTATTATTATCGTTACCATTACTCTTATGATTCTTACTTAATTCTTGCTATAATCATTTGTGATTATAATCAGTGTTATCATTACAGTTATCATTGCTGTCATTATCCTTTCTGTTATTATCATTACCGTTATCGCTACTATAAATATTTTTATTGTTACTACCATTATCAAATTCATCAATGTGATTCTACTATCATCACTATCATTGTAGTGATAGTTACATATTCATCATTTTTATATTCATTATCACTACTATCATTTCTGTATTAACATCATTACTAAAATCTCTGCATACCTTGGAGGAATTACAGATTTTTTAGAGATCTCTTGGGGTACCCCTACCTGTAGAATACATATATAAGTAGATAAATGAGTATTCATATTTATTCATGCACACCCACACACCCACCCACACACACACACTCACACACACACACACACCCACACGCACGCACGCACGCACGCACACACACACACACACACACACACACACACACACACACACACACACACACACACACACACACATATATATATATATATATATATATATATATATATATATATATATATATATATATATAATAGTCGGATGGATAGACAGATAAAGACCGATAAATACAAAGTGATAGAAAGTCCTGCAATTCACAGCAGTCACCCATCACTCTCCACGGTTACTTTGATGTTGTGTTGATTTATGTTAATTAAAACTGAGGACGAGCAACGCCCAAAATCATTTAAATTTCTTCCTCACAGAACTGCCCCCGTCTTTCTCTCTCTCTCTCTTTCTTTCTCTCTCTCTCTCTTTCTTTCTCTCTCTCTCTCTCTCTGTCTCTCTCTCTCTCTCTCTCTCTCTTTCTTTTTCTCTCTCTCTCTCTCTCTTTCTACTTTCCTCCCCCTCTCCCGTTCTCATTCTGTCTGTTTGTCTGTCTATCTATGTGTCTATGTCTCTCTCTTCTGTCATTCCTCCCATTCTGCTGCCTTCTTATTCTCAAGGCAGGGGTAAGTTACTGTTTTGTATCAAAGGATATTAAGGGATATAATGTTCAGATCTCCTTCCGAATTTGGGCTCTAAGGCTTATCTTTTTTATTCATGAATTGTTTTCTTAGTGATGTTTACGCTGAAGATAGAGAATCCATTGTGTATTTATGCCATTCTCGATATAGACTTTAAAAACTCCTCAATAAACTGCACACAACATGACATGTGAACTTGATCATGAGGTATTTAATGAATACAAACGGATCGCGCAGCCATGTAAATATTATGTCGTGGTGATAAAGAATGTACAGATATATGACAGACTCCAAAGCAAAAATAAAATCTTCGCTCAGATGTGGGCAGTAACATCGAATGAATATTACATATTTGATAATCTTTTACCCGATTTTTATGTCTATTTTTCCAACTGAAGATTCCAAGGCTCTGGAGATAAGAATAAAGTAAAGAAAAATCAAATAGACGTAAAATAACTGCAAAACTAGCAAAAGAAAAGTGCAGCAATGAAAAATGTCCTTGGAACTCCATGGTGCAATTATCAAGCAAAAGAAAGATCACTCTCAAAAAATATCTGCAATCCAAAACCCTATTGATTCCTACAGCTTCTAAAACTCGTGGCGGGTTTGTCAGTCAACGCAGTGGGGAGGCATTAATCCTCTCGAACACCTGAAAGTAAAAGTATTAAGGACTATGATATGAACAGTGGTAAAAAAGGTGGATTAATTAGAAAGGTTGATATGGGTGCGGTTCTAATCAGATGTGTGTATGGGCTTAATCATTGCTTTATATTGATTTTATTCATTGATAAGAAACAATACATATCTTTTGTGCGTATGTTTGACTTGTCCTCTGAAACGAGTAGCTCGGAACCTGTTAGCACAAGACAACAGTAAATATTAAATATTTTGTCCTGCAACAAGGCAAGCTTCGCAGCGTTGCTATCATCATCATTATTATCATTACTTCTACTGCTACTGTTGATATTCTCATTATTGTTACCATCATTATTATTACTACTGTCCTTTTATTATTATTATTATTATTATTATTATTATTATTATGATTATTATCATTATTATAATTATTAGTATTATCGTCATCAGTCATTGTTACTATTGAAGTTATTCTTGTTACTATGATTATCATTATCATTACTATCATTATCATTAGCATCATTAACATTATTACTGTTACCATTCATATCATTAGTCTTACTATTGTTATCATCAGAAAGGAAGAGAGAGAGAGAGAGAGAGAGAGAGAGAGAGAGAGAGAGAGAGAGAGAGAGAGAGAGAGAGAGAGAGAGAGAGAGAGAGAGAGAGAGAGAGAGACAGACAGACAGAGACAGAGAGACAAACAGAGAAAGAGGGATAGAGAGGGAGAGAAAGAGAGAGAGAGAGAGAGAGAGAGAGAGAGAGAGAGAGAGAGAGAGAGAGAGAGAGAGAGAGAGAGAGAGAGAGAGAGAGAGAGAAAGAGAGAGAGAGAGAGAGAAATAGAAAGAGAGAGAGAGAGAGAGAGAGAGAATAGCAGAGAAAGAGATCAACAAACAAATAGACAGACAAAAGAAAGGGAGAATACGAACAACCACAAGTAATAATCAAATCCTACCTCTCCCCCCACCCTGTCCCTTCCCCCCTTTGCCTCAGGCCCACCCCTTCTCTTCCGGTCCCCTCCCCTTCACCCTGCCCCCCCACCCTTTTCCCTTCCTCCTTCCCACCCCTTTTCCCTTAGGCCTACCCATTCCCTCTTCCCTTTCCTTTCCCCTTCCCCACCCCTTTTCCCTCAGGCCTAGCTATTCCCCCTCCCCTTTCCCTTCACCCACCCCTTTTCCCTCAGGCCAACCCGTTCCCCCTGCCCCTACCCCTTTTCCCTCAGGCCTACCCCCCCTTCCCTTTCCCCTTCCCCCTTCCCCTTCCCCCTGCACCCACCACCCCTTTTCCCTCAGGCCTACCCATACCCCCTTCCCTTTCCCTTCCCTCTACCTCCATACCTTCCCCTTCCCCTTAGGTACACCCCTTCCCCTTCTCCCTCCACCCTAGCGAGATCACAGGGCAGGTGACAGCGGCAGACCAGCTGATTTCTGCGGGGAAGGACAGCTGAGGAAATCTGCCCACCTGATCCTTGTGTTTTTGGCCGCGACCTTGTACCGTACCTGTCAACGGACGCCGTTTAACCTAATGGTCAGTTTACAAGTATTTAATCGGTTCTCTAGCATATTAACTTTCTTTTTTTTGGGTATTCATTTATTTTTTCTCTCTGCTGAGATTTTATCGGAGAGATTTATTATCTTTGTTGTCTCTTGATGTATGAAAGTAACAATAAAAAAGAAAGAAAGAAAGAAAAAAAACAAAAAACTAGCGTCGCTGGCTAGACCCATAATTCATATTTCGCGCCCTCTCTTTTCGAGTAAGCTGCTCTATTTTTTGCCCTTGACCATACAGTTAAGGCGGGCAAGGAGGGCACCGAGCGCTACCTTTCGACTTGGTGAAGCGAGTTCCTTTCACTTCACTTCGCGGGTAAAAGCTCAGAGTGTCGGAACCATGGGGGAGGCGCTAATGGCGGGCGGGGAGGGAGGAAAGTGCGCCGAAAAAACATCTTTTATTCATTCATTTGTTTATTGGTTTGTCTTTGTTTGTTTCGTATTTGATTGTTTATGTAGATGGTTTTCATTTATTTACTTAGAGTGTCGGAACCATGGGGGGGGGGGGGCGCTAATGGCGGGCGGGGAGGGAGGAAAGTGCGCCGAAAAAACATCTTTTATTCATTTATTTGTTTATTGGTTTGCCTTTCTTTGTTTCGTATTTGATTGTTTGTTTATGTAGATGTCTTTCATTTATTTACTCAGAGTGTCGGAACCATGGGGGGGGGGGGGGCGCTAATGGCGGACGGGGAGGGAGGAAAGTGCGCCGAAAAAACATCTTTTATTCATTCATTTGTTTATTGGTTTGTCTTCGTTTGTTTCGTATTTGATTGTTTATGTAGATGGTTTTCATTTATTTACTTAGAGTGTCGGAAACATGGGGGGGGGGTTGCTAATGGCGGACGGGGAGGGAGGAAAGTGAGCCGAAAAACATCTTTTATTCATTTATGTTTATTGGTTTATCTTTATTTGTTTCGTATTTGATTGTTTATGTAGATGGTTTTCATTTATTTACTTAGAGTGTCGGAACCATGGGGGGGGGTGCTAATGGCGGACGGGGAGGGAGGAAAGTGAGCCGAAAAACATCTTTTATTCATTTATGTTTATTGGTTTATCTTTATTTGTTTCGTATTTGATTGTTTATGTAGATGGTTTTCATTTATTTACTTAGAGTGTCGGAACCATGGGGGGGGGGGTGTGCTAATGGCGGACGGGGAGGGAGGAAAGTGAGCCGAAAAACATCTTTTATTCATTCATTTGTTTATTGGTTTGTCTTTCTTTGTTTCGTATTTCATTGTTTGTTTATGTAGATGACTTTCATTTATTTACTTGTTGGTTTATTTGTTTACTTATATATGTATGTAATTACTATTCATCTGTTTATTAATTCAGTTATTTGCTTGTTGATTTGCTTACCTGTTTAGATATCAATTCATGGCAACTGCTGTCTGTAGAGGGAAATTTCTGGAAACATTTGGCAATAAGACGAGGAAGGAAATGGATGAAATAAAAAATATGAAGTAAATGATATGTTTAGTTGTAGCTCCAAAGAAAACGGGAAATGCCGACTGACGAACGTAAGGAAATACCAATAACCAAGGCAAAGATGAAAGTACGAAGCAGCAACGCGAGAGATAAGTCAAAAGTCAAAAGGAAAAGACAAAGAGCATTGTAAACTAGAAAAGATGATGAAAGGAAAACAAAAAAACAAATCCATGCTTCCTGATCTGTCTTCAGGTTCCAGCGCCGCTTCTGACAGAGAAAACACGATTTTAAAATATACATATAGACAATGTACGTGCAGCCATTAAGCCAATACTTAGTACATGCGTCAAGCCAAGCGTAGAGGGATGGAGATGAGAAAGTTCAAACCAGAGAGCAATGATACAAATTTTGATATAATCTTTAAGACAATTACTAGTCCCTGCACTTGTATATCAGCATCTGCGTTTAGTAAAAGCAATAATACATGAGTTGAAAGCATTAGTACAAACAATACATGAGTTGAAACTACTAATGTAAACATAATACAGGATATGAAATTACTAGTATAAGAATTACTACAATCTTCACAGCGTAAATGCAGAAAACACAAGTGGAAACATTTATATAACATATAAAAAGTAATAAAGTAATAATTACTTCGAGAGTAGAAAGCATATGTACAAGAATTAGTATAACAGTAAAAGTTTTAGTACAAATATTAGCACAAAAGTATAAATTATGCTTATACAAACAATATAACATACGTATAAAGCATTACCACAAATCTTAGTTCAAGGTAAAAAAATGGTACAAACATTGGTCCAATCGTAGAAAGCATTTATCCAGTTCTAGAAAGCATTATTCCAATCGTAGAAAGCATTTACCCAATCCTAGCAAGCATTATTCCAATCGTAGAGAGCATTAGTCCAATCGAAGAAAGCAATATGCCATTTCTAGAAAGCATTAGTCCAATCCTAGCAAGCATTATTCCAATCCTAGCAAGCATTATTCCAATCCTAGCAAGCATTAGTCCAATCGTAGAAAGCATTAGCAGAAGCCCCCGAGCACAGCCATTGCCGCCAGCCTCAGCGAGCACGTGGCCAAAACCCACACATAGCACACACCTGGAACGGAAGCCAAGTGCTAACCCCTGGCATATGACAAGGTAGTCTAGAGTGAGTCGACTAAAAATCTTAAGGTTTGGACCAAGCAATTTGGAACGGACCTTGTGCTAGAAAGTAAAGTCATTGTTGAACGTTTTGAAATAGTGGAGTTCAAGATTTTTTTTTTATATTTCATTATTCATTTTTTTTCTCTCTCAGTATGTCTTTTTTTATATTTCATATTTCATTTTTTTTCTCAGTATGGAGTTTGAGTAAATATGGGTTATTGCGCTTTCGTATGAGTTCCGGTTATGGTAAGTCTGTTGTGTGTATGGTTTTAAGGGTAAATGTATTGGGAATAGTTCGAACTGGTTATAGGTAGCTGTGGTATTTTAGCTGTGGTATTGTAGCTGTGGTATTGTAGCTATGGTATTGTAGCTGTGGTATTGTAGCTGTGGTATTGTAGCTGTGGTATTGTAGCTGTGGTATTGTAGCTGTGGTATTGTAGCTGTGGTATTGTAGCTGTGGTATTGTAGCTGTGGTATTGTAGCTGTGGTATTGTAGCTGTGGTATTGTAGCTGTGGTATTGTAGCTGTGGTATTGTAGCTGTGGTATTGTAGCTGTGGTATTGTAGCTGTGGTATTGTAGCTGTGGTATTGTAGCTGTGGTATTGTAGCTGTCGTATTGTACCTGTGGTATTGTAGCTGTGGTATTGTAGCTGTGGTATTGTAGCTGTGGTATTGTAGCTGTGGTATTGTTAGCTGTGGTATTGTAGCTGTGGTATTGTAGCTGTGGTATTGTAAGCTGTGGTATTGTAGCTGTGGTATTGTAGCTGTGGTATTGTAGCTGTGGTATTGTAGCTGTGGTATTGTAGCTGTGGTATTGTAGCTGTGGTATTGTAGCTGTGGTATTGTAGCTGTGGTATTGTAGCTGTGGTATTGTAGCTGTGGTATTGTAGCTGTGGTATTGTAGCTGTGGTATTGTAGCTGTGGTATTGTAGCTGTGGTATTGTAGCTGTGGTATTGTAGCTGTGGTATTGTAGCTGTGGTATTGTAGCTGTGGTATTGTAGCTGTGGTATTGTAGCTGTGGTATTGTAGCTGTGGTATTGTAGCTGTGGTATTGTAGCTGTGGTATTGTAGCTGTGGTATTGTAGCTGTGGTATTGTAGCTGTGGTATTGTAGCTGTAGTATTGTAACTGTGGTATTGTAACGGTAATGGTACTGCTGCTGTCAAACGTGATGTAAAGATTGTGATAATGAGAACGATAATGACAATGATGAAGACAATAACTAAAAGAATAACAGAATTGATGTAAATAAAGAAAACGATAATAAAAAAGATAGTGGTAATAAAACTGATTATGATCATGATAATAATGATAATTATTACAATAATAATGCCAATAATGAGGATAATCATAATAGCAATGATAATAATAAGGATAATAGCAACAATAACAACAACAATAAAAATGACAATAATAATAATGATGATAATAATAACAATACTGATAATAACAATGACGTTGATAATAAAAACAGTAATTGTAAAGATAATATCAATAACGATAATAGGCAATTACAAACAAAAATGATAATATTAATGATGATGATTATGGCAGTAATAATGGCAATGATTAAAATCATTATAGCTATAGTAATGATAGTAATGATAATGATAGTAACGATAATAATAATATTAATGAAAAATTGATAATGAAAATCATGGAAACAATAACAGTGATGAAAACAATGACGATAGTAATAATAATTTAGAAAATACTTATATTAACAATAATGATAATGAAGAAAAAACAAGAATAGTAGTGATATTGGTGATATTGGAAGCAATGGTAATAAGTATTAGTATCAGTAATGATAATTACGACAAATAATGTTATTGATAGTAATAATGATAATAATAATTGTTATAACGATAATGATGATAATGATGATAATACCATCAACAATAATGAGGATGATAATGATAATGATAATGATGTTAATGATGATACCAATAATGATAATAATAATAATAATAATAATGATAGTAATAATGATAATAATAATAACGATAATGATGTTAATAATGATAACACTAATGTGAATGATAACAACAATGGTAGTAATAATTGTGACAATAATGATAATAATAATAACAATAATAATAATGATAATAATAATAATTACAATGCTAATGATGTAATATTAACGATGATAATGATGATGATAACAGCAACATCAATAATAATAAAAATAATGGTAATAAGGAAAATGGTGATAATGATAATAACAATGAAAATTACAATAATTATAGTGGTAATACTGATAATGATATCAATGACACTGATAATGATGTTGATAATAATAATGATAATAATAATAATAATAATGGTAATAATAATAAAAGTGATGGTGATAATGATAGTAGTAATGGTAATGATGGTGATGATAGTAATGATAATAATTACAATAATAAGTATAATAATAGTAATGATAATAATAATGTTATAAATAATAACAATGGCGATAATAATAACAATACTACTACTACTACTCTTACTGCTGCTACTACATTTACTATTATTTTTACTACTACTACTACTACTTCTACTATTACTATTACTTTCACTCTTACTCTTACTTCTACTACTACTCTTGCTACTAATAGAGATAGTAATCATACCAATGATAACATAATAACAGTGATAATGATAGTAACGATAATAATAAAAATGATAATGATAATGGAAAGGATAATGATAACAATAATAATACTGATAATGGTAGTAATAATGATAATGGTAATAATGGTGATATTAAAAGCTATGATAATAACGATAATGATAATAATTATGATAATAAGAATCATGATTATGAAAATGATAATGGTAATGATAATTATGATAATAGTAATAATGATGAAATAATAATAATAATGATAGCAACAACAATAATGATAATCATGATAATAATGAAAATAATAACAGATGATGATAATGATGATAATAGTAATAATAATAATAATAATAATAATGACAATGGTAGTAATAAGGATTTTAGTAATAATGATATTGATAATTATAATGATGATGATGAGGATCAT
>NC_091568.1:13480814-13485814 GCF_042767895.1 Penaeus vannamei
GTTCGTGTGTGTGTATGTATATGTGTGTGTGTATGTGTGTGTATATGTGTGTGTGTGTGTGTGTATACATACATGCCTACACACACACACACACATAGATTATTAAGTAGATACATAATAGATAGAATTTCGAAGCCCACATGCCTGCCTGATACGATGAGTCAGGCAAGGTGCTCTTCATTCATCCACACTTGCAACGCTTAAGGTGCTGTCACACTAGCACTTTTTCCGTCATTTTTTTGAAAAATTTCTGAAATTTTGTCAATTTTTGAGCGAGTTGTCGATTTTCCAGTCAGACGATAATGATCGTTTCCGCCTGAAAATTTTAACGTTAACTTTTTCAGCCAAGCATACTCAAATCGAGAATGTTTGCACCAATGTTAAATAAAATTGTCAAAAAATTTACGGAAAAAAGTGCTAGTGTGACAGCACCTTTACCCGCACACGTGGACGAATCCTGGCTCATAATCACCCCAACCGAAGCCTCACTGCACTGGCAATGCTTCCCTTTCTCCCCCCCCCCCCCCAACTCTCTTCCCCTAGCCCCTGCCCCTCCTTCCTCGTTCTCCTTCTCCACTCTCTCCCCCTCTTACTATCGCCTGTCTCTTCTCTCTCATCTTCCCTTCCCCTCTCCACTCTCTTCTTTTGCATTTATTATTCCTCTTTTTTTTTGACTCTCCAACTTCCTGCTCCATCCTTTCTTCCCTACCTCCCTCTCCCCTGCCAAGCTACACCCCTTCTTCATCCTCTTCCACAGGCCCTATACCCCTCTTCCTCTCCATCCTCTTCCATCATCTCCTCATTCCCTTCCTCCTCCTCCCCCGCATCCCTCCCCGAAGCAAATCCCTCATTCGTTTCCATCCCTGATCCTTATCCTTCCCCTTCCTGCCCACCGAAGCCACCCCCCTCCCCCTCTTCATTCTTTTCCCTCTTTCTCCTCCCCCCCTTCCCCTCCCCCTCTCCTCTACACCCCCACCCACCCACCCAGGTCACCCCGTCTCGAGCGCTTCCTGTGAGGCTGACTGGTCTTCGCCGCCCCCGTCTCTCGTTACTTCTTTTTTCCTCCACATGGAGAGTAAAAAAAAGAAAAAAGAAAAAGCAAAAAAGAAAAATAGGAAGACACAACAGGAGAGAAAGTGGTCCTAGTGGCTCTCGATCGGGGAACTAGAAAGTAGTGCAGTGTAGAAATACTGAAAGAGTTTGAACTTACGGTGAAGGAAAATGATATCCTTAGAGTATTTAGACATTTTAAAAAATGATTATTGCATAAACAAAAATCTTCAGACATACGCGGAACCCAAAATAAAGAAAGAAAAAATCATAACTAAGGAAAATGTTAACGAAGGAACATTCTTGGAAGGAAAATGTTAACGAAGGAACATTCTTGGAAGGAAAATGTTAACGAAGGAACATTCTTGGAAGTAAAATGTTAACGAAGGAACATTCTTGGAAGTAAAATGTTAACGAAGGAACATTCTTGGAAGGAAAATGTTAACGAAGGAACATTCTTGGAAGGAAAATGTTAACGAAGGAACATTCTTGGAAGGAAAATGTTAACGAAGGAACATTCTTGGAAGTAAAATGTTAACGAAGGAACATTCTTGGAAGGAAAATGTTAACGAAGGAACATTCTTGGAAGGAAAATGTTAACGAAGGAACATTCTTGGAAGGAAAATGTTAACGAAGGAACATTCTTGGAAGGAAAATGTTAACGAAGGAACATTCTTGGAAGGAAAATGTTAACGAAGGAACATTCTTGGAAGGAAAATGTTAACGAAGGAACATTCTTGGAAGGAAAATGTTAACGAAGGAACATTCTTGGAAGGAAAATGTTAACGAAGGAACATTCTTGGAAGGAAAATGTTAACGAAGGAACATTCTTGGAAGGAAAATGTTAACGAAGGAACATTCTTGGAAGTAAAATGTTAACGAAGGAACATTCTTGGAAGGAAAATGTTAACGAAGGAACATTCTTGGAAGGAAAATGTTAACGAAGGAACATTCTTGGAAGGAAAATGTTAACGAAGGAACATTCTTGGAAGGAAAATGTTAACGAAGGAACATTCTTGGAAGGAAAATGTTAACGAAGGAACATTCTTGGAAGGAAAATGTTAACGAAGGAACATTCTTGGAAGGAAAATGTTAACGAAGGAACATTCTTGGAAGGAAAATGTTAACGAAGGAACATTCTTGGAAGGAAAATGTTAACGAAGGAACATTCTTGAAAGAAAATGAAGTTTTTGGAAAATTATTCAATAAATAAACACATTCCTCCTTTTCTCAATCTGTGATTATAATATCAATGCAAATAATTATATGTGATAATGTTGAAAAATGATAATGCATGAATCTAGTAATAATAATGGCAATGATATATAACAATAATGAAAATAGCAACAGAAACTACGATGATAATTATAACAATAACGATAATGATAATGATGATAATAATAGCAATAGTAACAATAATTATCTTGATAATGATAAAAGCAATAATTATTATGCTAATGATAATAATGATGGTGATAATGATAATTATAATACTGATGATAAGGATAATGATGATAATGTTGATGGTGGCAATAGTAATTGTAATGATAATAATTATTATTTGGATAATTACAATAATCATTAATAAGATAATGATAAAAATAATAATGATAATGATGATAATGATGATAATGATAATACGGATAATGAAAATAATATCAATTATAATAGTAGTAGTAGTAGCAGCAATAATCATTATTTTGATAATAATGAAAACAATGATAATATTTGATATATTGATAATAATGAATATGATAATGATAATGAAAATGATAATGATGATAATGATAGTAATGATAATGATTATAATAATGATAATAGTATTGATAATGATGATAATAATCCTGATGCTGATAACAACAATGATAGTATTAATGATAATAATAACAATGATAATAATAATCATGATTATAATAATAATAATGATAATAATAATAATGATAATAAAAGTGATAATAACAAAATGATGATGATAATGATAATAATGATGGTGATAGAATTATGATAATGATAATAATAATATTTATGATAATAATAGTAATAGAAATAATGAATAGTAATAATGATAATGATGGTAATAACAATAGTGATAATCATTATAATAATGGTAATAATAATGACGATAATAATGATAGTAATGATGATTATAATGGTAATAATAATAATAATAATAATAACAACAACAATAAAAATAATAACAATAATGATAACGAGAATGATAATAACAATAATAATGATAATAGTAATGATAGAAATAGCAGTGATAATGATAATGATGGCAATAATCACATTAGCAAAAGACGATAACGATGATGATAATTAAAATCAGGCAAATCTTGGTAAAAAGATGATAACAGACTATCATAAATACTATTGCAATGATTATACGAAACAGCGGTATGATAGACAATGAAAAGGACGCATGAATAAGAATTGACGTCCTGAGTAAAGTATTATCAAAAGTCATAATATATAAGCATGTTGTTACCTGCCTCACTATAGAACCCCAATGTCACATACTGCGTGTGTGTGTGTGTGTGTGTGTGTGTGTGTGTGTGTGTGTGTGTGTGTGTGTGTGTGTGTGTGTGTGTGTGTGTGTGTGTGTGTGTGTGTGTGTGTGTGTGTGTGTGTGTGTGTGTGTGTGTGTGTGTGTGTGTTTGTGTGTGTGTGTGTGTTTGGGGGGTTGGGGTAAACAAAGAAGGTTATGTGGTCTTAAAACTGCTTTAGAGATTAATGAAGATAAAGATAAAAAAACAAATATTTGAAAGGTGGAAGTCAACACAGACAAAACAAAAATGTTGACACACTAAATGATAACTGGATACCAATGCATTTAATTGTGATTAAAGGAACGAGATTTTGATTAATGTAAAATGAGAATTTGAAGATGATCTAGAAAGTTTATGAAGATGACGAATTGATGGAGATGATTTTAAAACTTGCCAACCAGTGTTTATTTGGAATGTTTAATGTGCTTATGTTACTGGCAGATTTTAGGTGACTTCTATGGTTAAGTTTATGTTCAGTGTAAGTCGTTCTCGGAAGAGGTAATCGGGTTATGCGTGTGTGTCTGTCTTTCTGTTTGTTACTCTCTCTGTCACACTCTCCCTTTCATTGAATCCTTCTCTCTCTCTCATTCTCTCTCTGTGACTGTGTCTGTCTGTCTATCTCTCCCTCTCTCTCTCTTTATATATATATATATATATATATATATATATATATATATATATATATATATATATATATATATATATATATATATATATATATATATATATATATATATATATATATATATATATATATTATACACACACACACACACACACACACACACACATATACATATATGTATTCATATATGTGCATATATATACATATACTTATATATACACACACATGCATATGCACATATAAATGCATATCTATCTATCTATCTATATACTCACTCTTCAACAACTTCTCCCCCCAACAAAAGAAGACGAAGAGGAAAAAGGTGTTCAGCCTCGTTCTCCAAACAGCAATTGTCGCCAAAACAGCAGATTTCACCCGCTAACGAGCCGAGGGAGGCCACGGTCGCCTCTCATGACGAAACCAGTCGCCAGAACCTGCTAAACGGATGAAGGTCTCAGTGCGTTCAAATAGCCTCCTCGAACCAGAATTTATACAAAAAAAAGAAGAAAAAAAAAGAAAAACGAAAAAAAAGAAAAGAAGAAGAAGAAGAAGAAAAATTGCAATAGTTTCACTTTGAGTTTGCAAGAGTCACGTACTTCCTTTGGTGTATGTGGAGTATACGCATGGAAGTCTGTAAATGAGATTAATAAAGACAAGTACGGTTATATTCAGTGGATGAGAGGGTGTCTGAAGTGATCAGTCGGGATGAGACTCATTAATAATCCCTTTGTGTTTGCTCAGGGCTTAGTCGTAGGCAAAGCTGAGGTCGGGTTGTT
>NC_091568.1:13498314-13500814 GCF_042767895.1 Penaeus vannamei
ACACACACACACACACACACACACACACACACACACACACACACACACACACACACATATATATATATATATATATATATATATATATATATATATATATATATATATATGTATATGTATATATATATATTGTGAGTGTTTTACCATTTATATATTAATGTATATATATGTATATGTATATATATCTGTATATATATATATATATATATATATATATATATATATATATAAATATATATATATATATATAAACACACACACACACACACACACACACACACACACACACACACACACACACACACACACACACACACACATTATCACAACATATATATATATATATGTATATATATATATATATATATATATATATATATATATATATATATATATATGAATGAATATATAACCTCTCCGATCGGGATTCGATCCCTTGCCACACACACACACAAACACACACACACATTATGTATTAGTATTCTATCTATAAGAGTTTTCAGTGAGATAAAACGCCGGCGATAAGGGCGTGAGTCGCGGAAATTGAAAACGTGGCAATAAGTTTTCCCCCCAAACCGCCGGACAGGGAAAGGGGAAAGCCCCCTGCCTCCCACGCCCGCCGCTCCATCTTTTCCCCTCTCCAGCAGGCAGCAGTTTTCGTGACCCTCCTGATGGCGGCGGCAGCCTGGGCGTCCGAGAGTTACCACTACCACCCTCAGGCCACCCACGCCCACGCCCACAAGTCCGCCACCGAGCCCGCCCGCTATAATTACAAGTGGGAAGTGAAAGACAAGAGCTCCAGAAATTACTACGGCCATGAGGAGTACCGCGACGGCCCATTGACTCAGGGAAGGTGAGTCAAGGGGGGAGGAAGGGGAGGGGGAGAAGGGAGGGGGAGAAAGGAGGGGGAGGGGGAGAGGTGAAGGGGAGGAGGGAGGGGGTAGAAGGGAGGGGGAGGAAGGGAGGGGGGGGAGGGGGGAAGAGGGAGGGGCTGAAGGAAGGGGGGGGAGGGGGAAGAGGGAGGGGGAGAATGGGAAGGGAAGGGGGGAGAAGAGAGGGGGGTGGAGAAAGGATTGGGAGGGGGAGAAAGGGGGAGGTGGGTTAGGGCGAGGCTGGAAATAAAGGCGTTGGGGGCATGGAGGGGAAGGGGGAGGGGGATTCTTCGAGAAAGAGGAGCCTTTGACTCATGGAAAGTGAGTCACATGAGTCTGGGGTGAATGGAGGGGGAGGGGAAGGAGGGGGAGGAGAAGGAGGAGGAAATTCCCAGAGAGACATAAAATGCTATGTACTTCAATTCCAACAACCACCTCAAACTCATTAAAGAGATCACAGGGAAAGAAATACCACTCGCGGTAAAATACTCCACGAGAAATAACAAGACATAGAACAACATCAATAAGATAACATTCCCTCACCAAAGAAGTAAAAAAAAAATCACTGTAGTATGAGCGACGCTATATTCATGAAACAGCAGTATTTTTACGACGAGCCAAGCCAGGTGCAAGATGTGAAGGGCAGAGGTTGATGTGTCACCTTGAACTGTCCGTGGAAAGTGCTATTGCTTTCACCTGATACAGTTCAGGTGCCCGCGAGATGCTCCACAAATGGTGTATTTGCAGAAGACGCTTGGTAATATTATCTTCAGGGGGAATGAAACAATACGTGAGAGGGTTTCAAAATGCTTGAGGAAGTCATGGTGTTTATGATTTTCTTACGTTGTGTGGATATTCTTAGAGAAATTGGTATTAGCCATCCTCCTCTCTCTCGCTTTCTCTTTCTCTCGCTCACTCATTTTCTCTCTCTCTCTCTCGCTCCCTCTCCTCTCTGTCTCTATCTATCTATCCATCTCTCACCTTCATTCCCCCTGCCCCCACTCTCTCTTTTTCTCTCTATCTCTTTCTCGGTTGCCCCCCCCCTCTCTCTCGCTTTCTCTTTCTCTCGCTCACTCACTTTCTTTCTCTCTCTCTCCCTCTCCTCTCTCTCTCTCTATCTGTCTATCCATCTCTCACCTTCATTCCCTCTCCCCCACTCTCTCTTTTTCTCTCTATCTCTTTCTCGGTTGCCCCTCCTCTCTCTCGCTTTCTCTTTCTCTCGCTCACTCACTTTCTTTCTCTCTCTCTCTCTTTCTCTCTCTATCTATCTATCCATCTCTCACCTTCATCCCCCTCCCCCACTCTCTCTTTTCTCTCTATCTCTCTTTCTCAGTTACTCCCCCCCCTCTCTCGCTTTCTCTTTCTCTCGCTCACTTCACTTTCTTTCTCTCTCTCTCCCTCTCCTCTCTCTCTCTCTCTCTCTCTCTCCTCACCTTCTCATTCCCCTCCTCCCCCCCATCTCTTTCCTCTCTCTCTCTCTCTCTTTTTCTCTCTATCTCTTTCTCGGTTGCCCCCCCCTCCCCCCCCCATTCTCTCCACCCCTTTCTCTTAGGTTTAATCCATCATATACTTACACATAAAAAAAACGCGTCATTTCCCCCCCAGTTACTTCGTCCACCTGCCCGACA
>NC_091568.1:13513314-13530814 GCF_042767895.1 Penaeus vannamei
TAAGGCGGGAGGAAATGGAGTGTGGCATCAGTTCACCTTTCGAACGCTCATCAGACGAACCATGAAGGTAAAGGTCTCTTAGCGGTCTCATTGTAGGAGGTACATGATAATTTACATAATAATATATCGGCTTGGTGCTTCACACGCACACACACGCACACATACTCACCCAGAAACATATATTAGTAAGGTCATCGTTTAAACATCTTAAAGTTTGCGTAAATGTTTCACTTGCAAAACCTAATCAAACATAAAGAACAAAAGTATCTGTAAACAAATAAAAAGACAGAATGAGGGCTCTTACATCGAGTGACCAAACTAAAACTGAAAATTTGAATGACAAGTGAAAAAAAAGAATGGTGGCCACAAAAGAATGTATATTCAGTCGACGCATTATTATTAAATAAATAAATTAAATTAAATCATCAGGCAGCAGTAGTCCTGTGTGTGGTGGCGGCGGCGTGGGCGGCTCCCCAGGGCGGCTACAACTACCAGGCGCCCGTGGTTCAGCAGCCCGAGTACCCGTCGGTGCCCGCCCAGTACAACTTCCAGTGGGACGTCAACGACCAGAACTCCGGCAACTTCTACGGCCAACAGGAACAGCGCGACGGCGACAACACTCAGGGCAGGTGAGGCGGGGAGATAATACATAAAGATTAAAAGCAAATGGGAAGGCACAAAGTACTCTTTGATAAAAGGGCGATTTTCATCGATCAAATTAAATTTTGTTGTATATCATAGCTGTAATGCTAGCAATGGGGTATATGTAATAGACAAGCATGGAATCTAATGTGAAAGGTTTTGTAAGCGAGTTTCAAAACCTGAAGCAGCTTACACTAACTTTCAGTTTTGTGATGTTCATTAGTTACATCCTGAAACTGCTAATTCTCATCGTGCATATGTGGGTTGAAATAGTTTACATCATTACTAATAAGGAGACGTAGCAATAGACAAAATCTTTGGATCAGTACTTCTTCATTTACATACCTGTATATACTTCTAGAACAGGTAGCATACGTCGCTCGCATTCAACGTACCACAAGCATCAGAAAATGTAACTTCCCTTAAATTGTTAGTAGAGATAAAATATATAGCTTCCTTAAGATATTTGCAGGAATAAAGTAACTCCCTGAAATTAATTACAGAAGTTTGCTGACGTGAAGCATAACTTTCTCAAACCAAAGAAGCATAGAATTCTTAGATCTTACGTTTTTGTCCTATCGGAATGTTTCTGTTTATGCAAATTTGCTTTTCGCACCCCCAGCTACTACGTCCAGCTGCCTGACTCTCGCCGCATGAGGGTCGACTACTACTCCGACGCCAGCGGCTTCCACCCCACAGTCACCTTCGAGGGCGAGGCACAGTACCCAAGTGCCCCTGCCCAGGTGTACTCTCAACCCGCCCGTGCCCCTGCTCAGGTGTACTCCCAGCCCGCCCCTGCCCCTGCTCCTACCCAGGTGTACGTTCAGCCCGCCCCAGCCCCCGCCCCTGCCCCTACCCAACAGTATGCCCAACCCGTCATCACTCCCTCTCAGTTCTACTCCCAGCCCGGGAAATGAGCCTTTCCTGTGAACCTTTAGCACTGGGAATTGCCCTTTCCTTGCCCATCGTTCCAATGCGAATGCTTCTCCATGATTCGTAATATGGAAACACGCTTATATTTGTTTTACGTTATGTGATTTAGTGTTGTCTTGAAGTAGATATATTTTTATAGAAGATTGAATATATTTTAATAAAATGATACAATATTTACTGTGTTCACTAAACAATGCCCCTGGCTGTATGTCTAAAAATTCGCACATACGGAATGAGAGAGAAAGGTGGATAGATATATAGAGAAAGAAAGAGTCGAGAGAGCCCAAAGCCGTGGTACAAGGACATTTCAACATAAATCTATCAAAATAGGCTTCCAAAGAGATCAAGCTAAGTATGTTACAGAACATCCTTGCTGTGCAGTAGTTGTAGTTGTTATGGAAAGAAAAAGTGTGATAACTTTAGCCTTGGAATCCAGAACCTCCTTTTCAACACTTGATGAACCAACTCGAGTACCGTATGAAGTACAATACTTATTCATCCACTTCACAAATCATAGAGAAGCTTGTCATAAGGTGCACTATGACAGGCCAAAGTACGAGATTTCCGCCTCTCCCTTTCAGATAATTACTGATACTCATAGGACCTCGATTTCCGCTCAGTACTTTTACCCCACATATATGTCTTCTAAGAATGTTAACAGGAGAGGTATCCAATGTGACGGAAATCATAGCATTCTTACATGAAGTCAACCGCATAGATTCCACCGGTACCAGAGGGCAGAGGAAAGATATCAACATGAGTATTTTTATAAATATTTTTTTCATACCGCTAAATCACCCTTACTGACAGTACAGCCACTTCATCAAGTTGTACCCCTTGTGTTTCGATATTTTAAGTACTTGTCTGTCTCGCGAGTATTTTTTTTTAATGAAGACCGGGATGCAAACCTGCCACGTCGTTGTAGAACTTGTGCAGTTAAAAAAATAATTTACTGTGTCGGTGTCATATCGTGACAAGAACTAACACAGGGTTTACGTGCGTTATTTTGTAATCCCCTTAAGAATGTATACATGTAAAAGGAATAATAAAAAAAGGACAAGAATGACAAGAACTAACACAGGGCTTACGTGCATTATACATGTAGAAAGAATGAAAAAAAGGACGATATAGCAAAAAATTATCCTGATGAACAGCCCGTACAATAAATTTCATTGGTAAATGTAAAAATACGGCACACGTACATTTAAAGCACTGGTGCTTTCGTACGCGTGAGTGAACTAAATCGAAAAGTATCTATTTTCCAATAAGATCTTTCAAGTCTTCAGATAATCGAGAGTAAATCAATTGCATTTAATGCAAGCGGCAGTTATTTTCATATATCTATGTTTTTGTATGTGTGTGTGTGTGTGTGTGTGTGTGTGTGTGTGTGTGTGTGTGTGTGTGTGTGTGTGTGTGTGTGTGTGTGTGTGTGTGTGTGTGTGTGTGTGTGTGGTGTCGATGTATGTTCCTTTACGTGTGTGTATGTGTACGAGTGTGTTTCTCAGTTTATGTTTACGTGTGTGTATTTGTTTCATCCTTCATGGCTTGCAGACCAAAATAACACATCCTATGAAGAAAAGAAACTTTAACCAAAGCCAGTTTCTCAGTAAACCCTAATGAATAAGGATAATTTGACCTCTCCAAGATAACTTGACCTCCCCAAGATAATTTGACCTCTGAAAGTCAGCCTCTTACTGAACCCACCCATA
This sequence comes from Penaeus vannamei, assembly GCF_042767895.1. NCBI lineage: Eukaryota > Metazoa > Arthropoda > Malacostraca > Decapoda > Penaeidae > Penaeus > Penaeus vannamei. The sequence continues at coordinate 13,516,599 of NC_091568.1, forward strand.
ACGATAATGATTGTACGGGCAGGAAAACACTTGTTCCACCATCATCGTTAATGGTACAAACTGCCAGGAATTTAGTACAATATGCCCTTAAACACAGGCGATCAACCAACGCCAAAAATAAATAAAAAATTCTGCGTGATTAATGAGGTGGAAGAAGGAGAGAATAATACCTTACACGAATCTTCTTCATGTGTTACAGAATATGAATATGTTCTTGCCTAATTATGATAACATGTATATTCTCTATCTTTGATGTGATGGAGCGTGTTCATTAAATATTGTTTTGATGTTGCTCTTATCAAATTATGTCTGTCTGTCTATTTCTCTCTCTCTCTCTCTCTCTCTCTCTCTATGTACCTATCTCTTCCTCTTTCGTGTCCTTCCACTTTATAGTTTGCGATAAAAATCTCATCATCGATTTAGCCTTGTTGCTGTTTACTATCTGCCGTCTTTTTCAAAAATGCGCTTTCGAACATTTCTTAACCATAAATAAAAGCGTGAATGAATTAAGAATGAATAGATAAAGACACACACACACACACACACACACCCATGCGATGAGTAGTAAAAGGTGTAACATGTGTACCATGTCCTTAGAGAATGAAAGCAAATTAGAGTCACTTAATGTTGAACAACGAGATTCCATTAAGATACTATCATATTTTCATTCGGTATCTCTTAATTTAGATAAATACTAGAATCAATAAGTACTTTTATGTATTTGTATTGGATCGCAGTCAAATACATTTACATAATACACTTGTTTGCAATTACTATTTTGCCTAAATCAGAATGATATTTATTATCTTTCGAATACCAAGATGCGTGAAAAAAGGCATTTGTCGTTACGTAAAGATTAAATTATGAAAGAAAAAAAGAAACGTACATAAAGACTATTACTTATAAATCAGCTGTTTTGGCATCATGGGCTACAGCTGTACAACTACGGTAAGAAAAGAGCATTAAACCTTCAAATAGGGGTCTGGCTCCTCAGTAGGGGAAGCGTCACGATGTATTGTACTTTTATGTTTTAGCTTTCCTTTTGTATCCTAAAAGCTACCATAGTTACGAGGACATGTTTTTTGTAAGTCTGTAAGCCTGTCTGTATACGTATATACATAACTATATACATATATATATGAATATAGTTATGTATATATGTATGCACATATATGTATGTATATATATGTATGTATATATATGTATGTATATATATGTACACACACACACACACATACATGCACACACGCACATATATATACATACATATATACATATATACATATATATATATATATGCATATATACATACATATATACATATATACATACATATATATATACATATATACATACATATATATACATATATACATACATATATATACATATATACATACATATATATACATATATACAAACATATATATACATATATACATACATATATATACATATATACATTCATATATATACATATATACATACATATATATACATATATACATACATATATATACATATATACATGCATTGTATATACAAACATAGATATGCATATACAAATATACCTAAATGCATACATACATCTCTCTCTCTCTCTCTCTCTCTCTCTCTCTCTCTCTCTCTCTCTCTCTCTCTATATATATATATATATATATATATATATATTCATATATGTATATACATATAAACATAATCTACCTATCATAATATCCATTTGTATATCTCTCTTTATATGTATACTCATACATACACACACTATACATAAGCAAAACTGGTGTGTTCAAGATGCCCAGTAAACACATCCATGGTTTGTAGTTTGGCACTTGTTCATTGCTGATAATTTGAATACAGTTCATCAGGGATCTCAAGGGCTTGCGTATTGGTAAGAGATTGTAAAATATGTATATATATATTTTTAATTACAAGAGCATAAGTGAATTTCGTTTCAATATCAGCATTTTCTGCCATATGCCAGTAATATGTTGCCTCTTAAATTGCAGACAAATGAGAGTAAAGTCACTATACCCAGACCCCTTCCGTACACAGACCTCAAGGCCCAACTATACACAAAAAAGAAAAAAGACAAAGAAAAAGAAAATCTTAAAAAATCCACAGTACGTCAAATCCAATTCAAAAGCTGGATGCAATGCCAGTTATCCCACATGTGTTTGTCTCGTCAGAGTGGATTCATTAAAGACCTTCGCCCGAGATGCAAAGGTCACGCCCCCCCTCCCATGGCAGGCGGCGTACTATATAAGGGGAAAGGAACCAGAGACGAGGCATCAGTTCCCAACGGACCAGCAAAGGAGAAACATGAAGGTACTCGCGCTCAAAAAGAACTTTACTTTAAATATGCACTGAAATAGTATGATAAAGATCTTGCTATATATGTTTAGGGGAGTGAAAAAGCGTTGTATGGCAAAGAGTTGAAAGTTTAAAATAGATAGAAAAAAGCATTGCGAACATAGTAAAGCTCTCCTCCAAGTGGGTATAGTATCTGAATGGGCCGAGGAATGTAAGTTGCAATTCATATGAGAGTAAAATGAAAGAGATATATCACTTCGTTATGGTTACTTTCTCTGACTGTTTAGGCAGCAGTAGTTCTGTGTGTGGTGGCGGCGGCGTGGGCGGCTCCCCAGGGCGGCTACAACTACCAGGCGCCCGTGGTTCAGCAGCCCGAGTACCCGTCGGTGCCCGCCCAGTACAACTTCCAGTGGGACGTCAACGACCAGAACTCCGGCAACTTCTACGGCCAACAGGAACAGCGCGACGGCGACAACACTCAGGGCAGGTGAGGCGGGGAGATAGTCGTCAGTCTGGACCGGAAAATACTGAGATCATTTCACAAAGAAAGGTCTTACTGGACCAGGCCCAACTATTTTAATTACACATAAATTTGAAGTCTTCTTTTTATTTCTTATATGGCAAGGACATGAATTGCAATGTTCATGAACAAACAACCCAGTCAGCAGGATTCTTTTAAAAGCGATATATCTTCTGCATCCCCAGCTACTACGTCCAGCTGCCTGACTCTCGCCGCATGAGGGTCGACTACTACTCCGACGCCAGCGGCTTCCACCCCACAGTCACCTTCGAGGGCGAGGCACAGTACCCAAGTGCCCCTGCCCAGGTGTACTCTCAGCCTGCCCCTGCCCCTACCCAGGTGTACTCCCAGCCTGCTCCTGCCCCTGCCCAGGTGTACTCCCAGCCCGCCCCTGCCCCCGCCCCCACACAGTTCTACTCTCAACCTGGAAAATGATTTCCTTCTTCGAGTGTCGGGATCTGCTTCTCTTTTCCTTCAGTCATCGCACACCTTTCATGATCTGAACTTCGATATTCACCATTCATTATCTTCTACAACCTATTTTGTTTCCTTTTCTGTAATGTTTACACGTTTCTTTAAATCGATATATTTTTATAGAGATTCCGAGAGAATATTTTTATAATAAAACTGACGAAATGACCTTGTTATAGATTGCTTTTGAATGGAAGAAACATAACTTGATCAAAGTAAAAAACAGATATGAATTAAATAAACAATTCATGGCCAGTTCTGTTCCAAGAACTGTACTGAGCATACATACAATATTTATACTTCGTTATACACGATACGTACACATGCTCTGAAAATACTCTGCACATATGTGCGATATATCTCGCTTGGAACCTGAGAACATGTTTCGAGACACTGAAATGGACGTTTCTTTGTTGTAAGTCTGAGGACGATCACTTATCAATACTTTTTAAGATTTATGTCTTTAGCATGTCCCGGACATGTTGCCATCAATGTTCCAGGCAGTGCCGTGTGTACAAGGCCTTATGTTAAATCGTCTTTACCTGATTCATATCCAAAATATTGCGTTCCCAGGCAAGCGGTTATGAAAGCTGTAATTAATAACAATTCTCATCTTAATTGTCGGGACTCGTATGGCGAAAGGAAGCTACAGGTCTTTCAAAGTAATTCATACTATTCAAGTTTCGTTTTCTTACCATTACCTAATAATTTACGATATCCAACCAGAACTTAAAACCCCCTTAAAACTGCAAGCACCAACGTATCGGACGGAAAGTGGCGGGCAGCAACCTTAGGCTTTTCACCACTGGAGTAAAAATGGAACCCAAGTAATATTCAACTTGGGAAGGAAGTGTGACTCTTCAAGGACGGGAACACGAAGAAACCTTAGCACGCTTCTTTATCAGGACATCCATAAAGTATAAAATTATAAACGATACGTATCAGCACTGCTTTCTCAGAAGTCAAACAACCGATTTATTAACCGTACGCTTACATTCGCTGCCAGGTAAAATAAACAGAAAGGAAAGAACTCGTTTCTATTTTAATCCCTACTGTATTGTGTCGGCATCTATCAGAAGAGTAAAATAATAATTAAGATTGCCATTGTGATACCCGAGTACATGTATCCCAGGTAGAGAGCAGAATCAGCAGGGAAGGTGGCATTAACCTCCACTCTTTACAATCCATATATTGGACGTGTATACTGCCCCTGTGCTTCGTGGATTTCGCTGTGACTCTGAGTTTTCCATATGTTGGAGATTTCCTCAAATGGTTACTGGCTGGAAGCGAACGGTATGCGCCACATTTCACGTAAGAGATTATTACTGAAGTACCTTCACCACATATTACCATACGTGTTTATTATTCGTCAGTCGCAGTCGTAAGGAGAAAAAAATCTATAATCTAATGTTTTTTATGAAGTTACATTCCTTTCTTTCTTACTTTTTGTTATTTTTTCCCTTACGGTGATTCACGTATCACGTGTTTTTCTACGAGCAAATGTTATACTTTGGATATTTTGGGTAGATGTCTCGGAAGTGAAGGAATGTGTAAAATTACTATTCTATACAAGATAGTGAAAAAAAATATGTATATACTTCCGACTCTATTTATTTAAGCCAAGGTTAATGCTAGAGACGGTAAATGTCTATGATAACGTTTTCGTGGCCAACATTTCAATAGTCCTTTTATGATTTCAAGGTTAAGTGGAGTGAAAGAATAAGGTACTGAAGTATGAACTAAACAATCTTTTATCTCATATTCTCTTATGAAATAAACTTTGGAGTAACAAAGATTATTTAGAGATTTATTTCTAGATGTGTGCAGCTTATGTAGCAAAATAGCGAAGACAGTTGAACAGACCTTATCAAAACATTCTCCCAAACTTGATTTACGCAAATAATTGACCTTCCAAGCTGAAGCGTTTGAAAACGGTTCCTGAGACCATCCCTAAGATTAATGACTGTATAGGCAACAACCCTAATATCTCCTTTTGATCGTTAATGGTACAAATTGCCAAACATTCTTCTTGTGCAGTATGCCAATAAGCGTTAACGATCGGTGAGATTTTTGCATTAATTATGAAATCAGCGGACATGCGACAGACGAGTGATACCGGAGGTGGTTCTTCTGGACTTCGTTATAACGCCCCTTACGCTATAAATTGTGTTCCTTAAATAGGGTATTTGTGTTGACGTTTATTCATTCTTTCTTTATTTATTAATTTGCTCATTCATTTACCTCTTTACTTATTCATTCATATTTTTAAACATTTATGCATTTACCTAATGATATGTTTACCTATATATTTGATTTATCTTATTTTTATTTATTTAGCCACTGATTTACTGATTTACGCATTTATGTATTTACTGATTTACCTATTTATTTATTTATCTGCTTATTCTTCATCTAATTTATTTTTTTTACTTGTTTGTCCATTAATTTCTCTATTTATTGGCTACTCGAATTATTTTTCTTCGTTTCATACTATATCATCCATTCATTATATATCAGATTTTTACATTTACATTTGTGTCAGTTCACCTAGTTTTACATGGAGATTAATTATCGAGATTGTTTCACACACTGTATTGTACACACGCACGCACACACACCCACACAACAAACAACCAAAAAAAACAACAACAAAAAACAAAAACGATCACTTCACTCACTTTCTAATAAAATACTGCTAATAACTGCCACCGTACATACGCATTTCACCCGCATATATTTTTATTCGAAGTCAAAGGCAGTTATTTCGGATTTTGATCAAATGTATTTTTCTTGGAAATGATTGATAGTGATACTGGTAATCTATTCTGTAGAATGTGATGTGGTAACTCACTCTCTCGCTCACCACTATTGCTGTTACCATTTATACTATTAGTACTAAGAATAAGTGATAATGATAATAGTAATTTCAATTGTCAGTTCATTTTATCATGGATATTCATTTGTGTTGGAGCCAAATGAACGAAAATAAAAGGGAATTGAACAGAAACATACATACACATAAAACACACACATACATCCAAACAATAGTTGAAAATATTCAGTGACTGGATTCTCGAAATGTAGTCGTACATTTGTTGAAATATAGTTTGAAATTGACATCCTATACACTACAGTTTTTCCTTCTTAAAAAGAAGAAGAAAAAGAAGAAAAAAAGGGTCGAAGAAACTCACATTAATAACGTGAAGAAATTTCATTATTCTAAAGTAAAGTGAGCGCATAGATAGCATATAGGTTATCCCATTTACAATCCTGTATTGGCACTTCCTCGTAAAACAGCAGACGAAATAAAATGAAACAAAATAGAAATACATTTTTCAAAAGCATGTCCTTCGTTCATTGCGATGGGGAAGATTAGGCTCCGCCCCTTTGGCCGCTGCTCGACTATATAAAGGAAAGGAGGCTGAGCGGGTTATCAGTTCACCCTCAATACTCCAGCAAAGAAATCATGAAGGTACTCATTGGAGCGGTAGCTTTTATACATACACTAAAGTTATATTTTATTCATTTTGTTAATAGCGGAAACGAAACGGAAAAAAACTATTTAAGAAGTAATAGTACAAGTGTAAGCTGCAGAAAGTCTTAAAAGTCATGAGAAGAGAAGCGTTATTATTCAAGGCCAAGTTCTATTCTGTAATGTACAGACTATTTGGGAAGCGGATATACAGAATGCGAATCAGAATACAGGAGGACCATCGCCACTACAATTAATCTGCTTTTTCCTTTGAATGTTTAGGCAGCAGTAGTCCTGTGTGTGGTGGCGGCGGCGTGGGCGGCTCCCCAGGGCGGCTACAACTACCAGGCGCCCGTGGTTCAGCAGCCCGAGTACCCGTCGGTGCCCGCCCAGTACAACTTCCAGTGGGACGTCAACGACCAGAACTCCGGCAACTTCTACGGCCAACAGGAACAGCGCGACGGCGACAACACTCAGGGCAGGTGAGGCGGGGAGATAGTCGTCAGTCTGGACCGGAAAATACTGAGATCATTTCACAAAGAAAGGTCTTACCGGACCAGGCTCAACTATTTTAATTACACATAAATTTGAAGTCTTTTTTATTTCTTATATGGCAAGGACATGAATTGCAATGTTCATGAACAAACAACCCAGTCAGCAGGATTCTTTTAAAAGTGATATATCTTCTGCATCCCCAGCTACTACGTCCAGCTGCCTGACTCTCGCCGCATGAGGGTCGACTACTACTCTGACGCCAGCGGCTTCCACCCCACAGTCACCTTCGAGGGCGAGGCACAGTACCCAAGTGCCCCTGCCCAGGTCTACTCTCAGCCTGCCCCTGCCCCTACCCAGGTGTACTCCCAGCCTGCTCCTGCCCCTGCTCAGGTGTACTCCCAGCCCGCCCCTGCCCCCGCCCCCACACAGTTCTACTCTCAACCTGGAAAATGATTTCCTTCTTCGAGTGTCGGGATCTGCTTCTCTTTTCCTTCAGTCATCGCACACCTTTCATGATCTGAACTTCGATATTCACCATTCATTATCTTCTACAACCTACTTTGTTTCCTTTTCTGTAATGTTTACACGTTTCTTTAAATCGATATATTTTTATAGAGATTCCGAGAGAATATTTTTATAATAAAACTGACGAAATGACCTTGTTATAGATTGCTTTTGAATGGAAGGAACACAACTTGATCAAAGTAAAAAACATGTATTAAATAAACAATTCATGGCCAGTTCTGGTCCAAGAACTGTACTGAGCATACATACATTATTTATACTTCGTTTTACAAGATACGTACACATGCTCTGAAACATACTCTACACATATGTGCGATATATCTCGCATGGAACCTGAGAACATGTTTCGAGACACTGAAATGGACGTTTCTTGGTTGTGAGCAAGTCTGAGGACGATCACTTATTAATACTTTTTAAGATTTATGTCTTTAGCATGTCCCGGACATGTTGCCATCAATGTTCCAGGCAGTACCGTGTGTACAAGGCCTTATGTTAAATCGTCTTTACCTGATTCATATCCAAAATATTCCGATCCCAGGCAAGCGGTTATGAAAGCTGTAATTAATAACACAATTCTAATCTTCATTGTCGGGACTCGTATGGCGAAAGGAAGCTACAGGTCTTTCAAAGTAATTGACACTCTTCAAGTTTCGTTTTCTTACCATTACCTAATAATTTACGATATCCAACCAGAACTTAAAACCCCCTTAAAACTGCAAGCACCAACGTATCGGACGGAAAGTGGCGGGCAGCAACCTTAGACTTTTCATCACTGGAGTAAAAATGGAACCCAAGTAACATTCAACTTGGGAAGGAAGTGTGACTCTTCAAGGACAGGAACACGAAGAAACCTTAGCACGCTTCTTTATCAGGACATCCATAAAGTATAAAGTAATAAACGATACGTATCGGCACTGCTTTCTCAGAAGTCAAACAACCGATTCATTAGTTGTACGCTTACGTTCGCTGTCAGGTAAAACAGAGAAAGGAAAGATCTCGTTTCTATTTTAATCCCTACTGTATTGTGTCGACATCTATCAGAAGAGTAAAATAATAAAGATTGCCATTGTGATATCCGAGTACATGTATCGCAGGTAGAGAGCAGAATCAGCAGGAAAGGTGGCATTAACCTCCACTCTTTACAATCCATATATTCGACGTGTATACTGCCCCAGTGCTTCGTGGATTTCTCTGTCACTCTGTTTTCCATATGTTGGAGATTTCCTCAAATGAGGCCTGGCTGGAAGAGAACGGTATGCGCCACATTTCACGTAAGAGATTATTACTGAAGTACCGTAACCATATATTACCATACGTGTTTATTATTCGTCAGTCGCAGTCGTAACGAGAAAAAAAAATCAATAATCTTATGTTTTTTATGAAGTTACATTCCTTCCTTTTTTAGTTTTTGTTATTTTTTCCCTTACGGTGATTCACGTATCACGTGTTTTTCTACGAGCAAATGTTATACTTTGGCTATTTTGGGTAGATGTCTCGGAAGTGAAGGAATGTGTAAAATTACTATTATATACTAGATTGTAAAAGAATATGTATGTACTTCCGACGCTATTTATTTAAGCCAAGGTAAATGTCTGATGATTACGTTTTCGTGGCCAACATTTCAATAGTCCTTTTATGATTTCAAGGTTAAGTAGAGTGAAAGAATAAGGTAGTGAAGTATGAACTAAACAATATTTTTATCTCATATCCTCTTATGAAATAAACTTTGGAGTAACAAAGATTATTTAGAGATTTATTTCTAGATGTGTGCAGCTTATGTAGCAAAATAGCGAAGACAGCTGAACAGACCTGATCAAAACATTCTCACAAAACCTTGATTTACGCAAGTAATTGACCTTCCAAGCTGAAGCGTTTGAAAATGGTTCCTGAGACCATCCATAAGATGAATGACTGTATAGGCAACAACCCTAATATCTCCTTTTGATCGTTAATGGTACAAATTGCCAAACATTCTTCTTGTGCAGTATGCCAATAAGCGTTAACGATCGGTGAGATTTTTGCATTAATTATGAAATCAGCGGACATGCGACAGACGAGTGATACCGGAGGTGGTTCTTCTTGACTTCGTTATAGCGCATCGTACGCTACAAAATGTGTTCCTTAAATAGGGTATTTGTGTTGACGTTTATTCATTCTTTCTTTATTAATTTACTCATTAATATATCTCTTATTCATTCATATTTTAAAACTTATTTATGCATTTATCTAATGATCTGTTTACCTATATATTTGATTATCTTATTTTTTATTTATTTAGCCACTGATTTACTGATTTACGCATTTATGTATTTACTGATTTACCTGTTTATTTACTTATTTGCTTATTCTTCATCTAATTTATTTTCTTATTTGTTTATTTGTCCATTCATTTATCTATTTAGTTATTACTCGAATTATTTTTCTTCGTTCCATTCTATATCATCCATTCGTTCTATATCAATTTTTTACATGTGAAAGATTTGTGTCAGTTGACCTAGTTCTACATGGAGATTAATTATCGAGACTTTTCCACACACACACACACACAAACACACACACACACACACAAACACACACACACACACACACAAAAAAAAAAGAAAGAAAAAAAAACACTCACTTTCTAATAAAATACTGCCAATAACTGCCCACGAACGTACGCATTTCACCCAAGTGCGCATATGGGTATTTTTATTCGAAATCAAGTGCAGTTATTTCGGAATTTGATCATATATATTTTTCTTGGATCTGATTGATAGTGATACTGGTGATTTATTCTGTAGAATGTGATGTGGTAGATCACTCTCTCGCTCACTACTATTGCTGTTACCATTTATACTATTAGTACTAAGAATAAGAGTGATAATGATAATAGTAACTTCAATTGTCAGTTTATTTCATCATGGATATTCAATTGTTGGAGCCAAATGAACGAAAATAAAAGGGAATTGAACAGAAACATACATACACATACACACAAAACACACACAAACATCCAAACAATAGTTGAAAATATTCAGTAACTGGATTCTCGAAATCTAGTCGTACATTGTTGAATTATAGTTTGAAGTTGACATGTATTCCTATTTCTCTATACACAGTACAGTTTTTTATTCTTAAAAAAAGGTCGAAGAAATCACCTTAATAATAATAATAATAAATGGTCGAAGAAAATCACCTTAATAACGTGAAGAAATTTCATTATTCTAAAGTGAGCGCATAGATAACATAGGTTATCCCATTTACAATCCTGTATTCGCACTTCCTCGTAAACCAGCAGGCAGATAAAATAAAATGAAACAAATTAATAGAAATACATTTTTCAAAAGCATGTCCTTCGTTCATTGCGATGGGGAAGATTAGGCCCCGCCCCTTTGGCCGCTGCTCGACTATATAAAGGAAAGGAGGCTGAGCGGGTCGTCAGTTCACCCTCAATACTCCAGCGAAGAAATCATGAAGGTACTCATTGGAGCGGTAGCTTTTATACATACACTAAAGTTATATTTTATTCATTTTGTTAATAACGGAAACGAAACGGAAAAAAACTATTTAAGAAGTAATAGTACAAGTGTAAGCTGCAGAAAGTCTTAAAGGTCATGAGAAGAGAAGCGTTATTATTCAAATTCTATTCTGTAATGTACAGACTATTTGGGAAGCGGATATACAGAATGCGTATCAGAATACAGGAGGACCATCACCAGTACAATGAATGTTTTTCCCTTGTCCGTTTAGGCAGCAGTAGTCCTGTGTGTGGTGGCGGCGGCGTGGGCGGCTCCCCAGGGCGGCTACAACTACCAGGCGCCCGTGGTTCAGCAGCCCGAGTACCCGTCGGTGCCCGCCCAGTACAACTTCCAGTGGGACGTCAACGACCAGAACTCCGGCAACTTCTACGGCCAACAGGAACAGCGCGACGGCGACAACACTCAGGGCAGGTGAGGCGGGGAGGTAGTCGTCAGCAGGGACTTGGAAATCATTTTTCTGCTGCTTTCCTAGCTTGTAAGGCGATTGATGAATTGTATGTGACCTTATAGTCATGTGATAAGGTAAAAGAAAGCGTAAATTATCATCCTGTTTAGAAATAGTTACTATTAGGGAAAGTGAAAAGAATTGTGTTGTCAGTTTTCTTTAAACTAAAGTACATGCTCTCTATTGACAGTTACTACGTCCAACTGCCTGACTCTCGCCTCATGAGGGTCGACTACTACTCCGACGCCAGCGGCTTCCACCCCACAGTCACCTTCGAGGGCGAGGCACAGTACCCAAGTGCCCCTGCCCAGGTGTACTCTCAACCCGCCCGTGCCCCTGCTCAGGTGTACTCCCAGCCCGCCCCTGCTCCTGCCCCTACTCAGCAATATTCCCAGCCTGCCCCAGCCCCTGCCCCTGCCCCTACCCAGGTGTACTCTCAGCCTGCTCTTGCCCCCACACAGTTCTACTCTCAACCTGGAAAATAATTTCTTTCCTTGAGTGCCGGAATCTGCTTTTTTCATCTTTCAGTCATTGCACACAACTCATTTTTTTACCATTAATGTCCACCATTTATTATCTTCTATTATCTAATCTATTTCGTCTCCCTTTTTGTAATGTTTCTTTAAATTGATATATTTTTGTATAGATTCCGAGAGGATATTTTTATAATAAAACGAACAAAAAGATTGGCGTTCAGACTACGGACCTTGTTATAGACTGTTGGCAAAAGGAAGGAAAATTGCCTCGGTCAAAGAAGAAGAAGAAAAATAAATATATATATATGTGTATATATATATATATATATATATATATATATATATATATATATATATATATATATATATATATACATACACACACACACACACACACACACACACACACATATATATATATATATATATATATATATATATATATATATATATATATATATATAAGAAGCAAATAAACAATTCATAGTCCCATGAGCTATAATAAACACTTAATGTAGGCCACGTGCACGATATGTAGATAAGTTCTGATACATACTCAAAACATTGCTGTAGACATTTCTGCATATATGCTCGATGTATTTCGTTTAGATATTCAAATGTGGCACTGGATTGAATTTTTCCTGGCTGTGAGCATAGGTAATTGTAATCACATGTTACCTTATGTTTGTGACATTTAGCACTGCATGTCCCGGATATGCTACCAAGAGTGTTTCGGGGAACGTTTTAGACTAAACTGTCATGTCAATTAATATTGAAAACAATGAGTTTCAACACTCCGAAAAACTACCATAGCCTACTGCTTGCCTTGACTCTTTACCATGAAGATGGAATGAAGATTCCAAAGCTGTTGTGTCATCTGCTAGACTTCCGAAGTACTTTTTTTACCACTGAATCTGCGATAAAACCCACAACGAGATTTTCCCTGTGTTGGATATTTCCTCCAAAGGGGACTAGTTGGAGGCGGACGGTATGTGTCAGAAACCATGCAGAGGATTATTACAATAGCGCTGCTCCGTGCGTATTTCCTCTCTCTCTCTCTCTCTCTCTCTCTCTCTCTCTCTCTCTCTGTCTCTGTCTCTCTCTCTCTCTCTCTCTCTCTCTCTCTCTCTCTCTGTCTCTGTCTCTTCCTCTCTCGCTCTTCCGTGTGTGTTTGATATTCATGTTATGTCCGCTAGTGCCACGAGGATCGAAACGTGTCTTTAGTAAAATAAATTTTTGTTTGCATTATTGTTGCATTCCCATTCGGCAAGCCAGTTCTGCTTCTGAGTGATTCAGGAAATTGGTCATGGGTATCATGCGTTTCTGTAACTGCAAAGGATGTTTTACAGTGGGTACTTTGGATCACCATCTCTGAAAGTAAGAATACTATTAGACTGTTATTATGCTCTTGTGTAATAAAAGTAATATATAGTAATTCTGACCTTTGGTGTGTGAGCTGAGGTCGAAGCCGATGAGGGTAAATATAGAATAATTTTCTTGGTCTTTTTCTCTCTCTCTCTCTCGTTATTTCGCCCTTACTCTCTCTCTCTCTCTCTTGCTTGATTTCAAGTTTAGATAATTTGATCTCATTTTCTTCTGAAGTAAGTTTTGAATGACAAAGATTATTCATACTATAATGACTCGGTATGTGCAGTTTGCATAGCAACATAGCAATGTTAAACAACAATTATTCAACCAATCTCTCAAAATCTTGATTTATGTAAATGATTTGACCTTCTGAGCTAATGCCTTTGAGAGCTGTTCCTGAGACCACCCACAAAAATAATGGCCGTATAGACAACATCCTATTATCCCATTGTCACCGTTAATGCTACAGACTGCCAAATATTCGTCCTGTGCAGCATGCCAAAGCGCTGGCGATCAGTGAGATTTTTGCATTATTTATAAAATCAACGGGATTGAGAGGCAGAATGGCAGGCAATACCAAAGGCGGGGGATCGTCTTTCATGTTCTAGAAAGT
>NC_091568.1:13635814-13638314 GCF_042767895.1 Penaeus vannamei
ACATATGTATATATACATGTGTATATATTTATAACACATATGCATGTATGTATATATATATATATATATATATATATATATATATATATATATATATATATATGAAAATGAAAATTGCCACAGTGAGAATTGAAAACAATTGTAAAGTTTCGAACTCTTCACAAGTTCCTTTTCAGACAAAACCGAAGTCGGTTTTATTTATGTACATGGAATTTGTGTCTATATACATACTTATATATATTCGATAAATGAATGTGTGTGTATACATATAAACTGATTCATTGAAAGGAGATACCGAGTAAGCGTTGATGTATCGAACAGGTAAACGAACGAAGAGATAGAGAAAGAAAACAGAGAAGAGAAAACGAACTCAACGGAAAGTGAAAAGAAAGAGAGGAGACAAATTTATGTTCAATATTCAACTTTGATTAATGTCAAATTATAAGTAACATGATATGAACATGAAGTGTGAATTACCATGAACAACGTCTGTTAGATGCAGTTGTAATGAAGATGAACATCAGCAATAAACATGATGATGTTGATACTAGTAGCGGTTATGATTTTGATGGTCATAAAAATTTTCTTTATTCATAACCATCATTAGTTTTAATAAGAAAAAAATCATCCATGTTATGATTATAATAATAAAGATAATAAGAGTAATTGTTATTATCATTATCATTATTATTATTATTTTACCTTTCGATAATATTTCTCCAAACTATACTATAGTATGGCATTGTTATCGCATTACGTTTTTCATTAAATATATCATTATCGCCTCTGTAACAGATGAATGAAAGAGATTTAGTGATGAAAATAAATATGATGACTGCTCAATTGATGAGTTACCGATTTTTTATTTATTTATTATTTTTGGGTGGAAATTAATATAGATTGGCATATTTTTTCGGCTGCAACTTAGGGTTAAAAGTTTCGTCATACGTAATGAACTTCAACTTCTCTCAAACTGGATGAGTGATTTTGTCCTTAATTATTAAGGCATAAACGATGAAAAATGAAAATGTTTTATATATAAGAAAAAATTGATGAATTTTTAATAATTACAGGTATAGAAAAACATTGCTATAGAGAATATCCACCTTGGGAATACACACATACATGAATACATAAATATATGTATTCATATATAAATAAAGACACAAATATGAATACATATATATATATATATATATATATATATATATATATAACAGTATATATGTATGTATGTATATATATTTATGTATGTATGTATGTATGTGTGTTTATGTATCTATCTCTGTCTATATACCTAGCGCATGTTAATGTGGATGTGTGAAAAAATAAACAGGAAAAGAAAAGTAAGAGACAATCACTCCGTCTGCATTTTGAGCGTCATATAAAAGCGAGCTTTCTCGTCCAGCTGTCAGTTGTCACCACATTCTCGACAGAAGCGGAGATGAAGGTTAGAAACAAAGTCAGAATGAAGCTGTTACCATAATCATTTAATGTTTTCTTGATCATATATTACCTACTGAATATTATAACAGGTATCCACTGTGTTTGCCCTTTTGGTGGCTGTGGCGTCGGCGATTCCACAGGAAGGCTACAACTACCAGGCACCAGGAGGTCAGGGATCCCAGTTCCCGACCGGGGCGGGAGGGGCACAGTACCCCTCCGTGCCCGCCCAGTACGCCTTCCAGTGGGACGTGAATCATGCGCCTTCAGGGAACTTCTACGGCCACAAAGAGCAGAGGGAAGACGCCAACACTCAGGGAAGGTGAGTCACAATTACTCATTAGTTGTTTTCGTTGCCTGAGATATCGTTTTTATCATTAAGTCATGTTAGCACTCAAGGAAGATGTTACCATGCATCGATAGTGTTGCTAATGATTTCATTGTTTAAAACGAACATCAATATTTTTTTTTTTATAAACGTTTGCGTCGCCTACTTTGTCTAGTAAGATTGAAACTAAAGTGAACTAAAGTGTCTTTCCTTACCTATTACAGTTACTACGTCCAGCTGCCCGACGGTCGACGTCTTCTGGTCGAGTACTACGTGGACGCCTCCGGTTACCATCCCACCGTCACCTTCGAGGGAGAGGCGCAGTATCCTTCAGGAGGGAATCGGGGATACGGCCAGTCCGGTCAGGGGTCGAGCCAAGGTTCTCCTTCGCAGTTATATGGTACTCCATCTAAATAGGAGTATATAATGCTATACATACATCTATTATTATTAAGTTGAACTACTTCCGTTAAATGTATTTGGCCAATAAAAACTGTTACTTACCAAGAACCTTACTTCTTCTGTTATGACGATAGAGGTACAATGAAAAGAGGAAATGACCAACAGGAACTGAAACTAAGGCCATTGCCAGTCCTTCACAGAACATATATGTATACACAAATATGTCTACGCACATACGCTCACATATATATATGTGTGGATACTGTATAAATTTATATGTGTGTGAGTGTGTGTGCGTCGAGGTACATCAGTCAGTCTGTCTATACA
>NC_091568.1:13640814-13643314 GCF_042767895.1 Penaeus vannamei
CAAGGGTCTCCCTCACAATCATATGGTATCCCATCTAAGTAAGCTCGTTGAATAGTTAAGCTATTTTTCTTATTGTTATGAATGTTGGCTATCAATGTAAGAGTTACATCTGATAAATAAAGTGCTGTGTTAGTAAATGGCATATTTCTCCCAATAATGACTTAAAAACGTGCCGGTGTAAGAGAAATGGAGAGATATAGAAGTAAAGTACCTTGCCAAGATAAACAAAAGTGGAATGCGGAGTGATTCGACTCGTTAGATGTTGAGGGAAGAGTTGTCATCAATTTGATTTTTGCAAGATTCTTTTTACCATTATACATCCTTCCATATCCTCGAAAAACATAGGTCTTTCTCAGAAGTAATTTTAGAGCTCAGAAAATTCCTGTTTTTCAGGCAACCAGCTTAGTATCAATGATTACGGAAAACTCTACATTTTCAGTTACCAATAGAAAGTCTGATCAATATACACTCACAAAAAACACACATTTACACAAATTCTACTCAGCAACGCTATCCTGTATGAAGACCTGTGTTCTCCAGGAAGAACGAGCACAGAATTAGCTAACTAATGAATCTCACAATCAGAGGACACAAAGTTAGGGAAAAGAATAGTTTAGAGACAATTCTCGACCATAATCACCTTCTCTCCCGGGCCCACACTTTCTTCTACAAGCCAAAGGACGGGCTAAGGTTTATGGAACAATATACCACTGCAATATCTGTTCCTTCTTTTAGAATGTACTGCTGTGTGGAATGACGAACACACTTAAAAATACATTTATTTAATTACTGGATGAGCACGCGTGTTTGGATCCTATATCCTTTTATAAATTTTGTTTTGTTTCAATGTAAATTAAAGTAAATCTATTGGCTACAACAATCCGAATACTGTTAAAAATTAAAGTATTTGGATAATTGATCCAGCAAATTCTTTGATAAAAGAACGAGGCTATAGATGATTAGTAATCTACATGAAACATACATGATTATTCGCTTTTACGTCACGAACTCCCTTGGGCGGTGCCATTTCTTGAATTGCAAAGTGCAAAATGACCTCTCTGACCTCAATCTCTGAGCGGGATTCGAGGTCAGGCACAGGGTAACCTTCCAGGCCCTCAGCCGAGCACATTGCCGATATCCCAAGCCGGACTTGTATTATATAGATAGATAGATATGGATGAAGAAAGACACAAACACACACACATGCAAGCACGCACGCACGCACGCACACACACACACACACACACACACACACACACACACACACACACACACACATATATATATATATATATATATATATATATATATATATATGTGTGTGTGTGTGTGTGTGTGTGTGTGTGTGTGTGTGTGTGTGTGTGTGTGTAAATATATAAATAAATAGAAAGACATTGAGACGCACGCATATTCACTCATATATATAAATGTATAAATCTATATATATACACCTAAGTCTATTATTGTCAAAATCATTTTAAAAAGGTTCAAAGAAACACGAATCGAACAGATTGACTAAGTGAATTGAATCACGCTGAATCACCAATTGGAAACCTTCAGAATAATTATCTTTAATCATAAGGAATTAAACTGGGAAATGTGAAGAAATGAATAGTAACTTGAAAGTTGGTCTTAGTTATTGATACAAATTACAAGTGGCCCAATAAACATAAAAAAGATAGTGATATCACCCATATGTCACCCAACTACACACATATTTATATATATATGTACGAACGTGCATGCATGTGTGTGTATATGTGGGTGCCGGGGGAGAGGGGGGGGGGGGTAGCGCCTTGATCCACTTCTTGTTTCCTTTCTTTTGCCTTTGAAAATGATAATGTAGTACAGTTTCTTATTAACAAGACAGCCTTATATACAACATATCGGTCACATGAACAGCAAAACTTGATGATAATAAGAAAACTGTATATACACATATATACATACATGTTTTCATGTTTTGTTTGCATGTGTGTATTACTTACACACGTATACACAAATTCGCACATACATAAACATGTATATTCATATGTGTATGTGTATAGGTAGGTAAAGACAGAGAGGACAAATAAGGTCTTGACTAACTTGATGTTTTTATTAGTGAAATGCATTGAACAGGAACAGTAAAATTTATAACAACAATAAATGTATAGCATTTGACACTCCTATTTAGAAGGAGCGCCATATAACTGCGAGGGAGAACCTTGGCTCGACCCCTGACCGGACTGGCCGTATCCCCGATTCCCTCCTGAAGGATACTGCGCCTCTCCCTCGAAGGTGACGGTGGGATGGTAACCGGAGGCGTCCACGTAGTACTCGACCAGAAGACGTCGACCGTCGGGCAGCTGGACGTAGTAACTGTGAAAGACAATGGCAGACAGAAACCTCGTTAATTTTATCTAACCAAACAAAGTATGCAACATTTATAACAGTTATAAGCAATTATAACGAGTGTTTGTAATAATAAAAGCGACATCAATGACAACACAAGTGATGC
>NC_091568.1:13645814-13648314 GCF_042767895.1 Penaeus vannamei
AGAGTGTAGTGAAATGTAATTTCCTAATCTTCATGTTAGTTCTTGACCTGTTTCTTTCTTTATTAATATTTTTATGATGAAAATCATGAAAAATATTATTCATGCATGGAACTTATAGGAGTTAATATATATATATATATATATATATATATATATATATATATGTGTGTGTGTGTGTGTGTGTGTGTGTGTGTGTGTGTGTGTGTGTGTGTGTGTATGCGCGCATGTTATTCAATAAAATTAACGGAAATAGTAAAAAGAAAAAAAAAAGTGCTAGACTGACTTCTTCAATGGGCAATTTATCCAAGAACTTTGGGTTTCTAAATATACTTTATGCAGATACAGAGTGATTGATGAATTAACGAACATGCATGTACGTGTACTTGTATGCGTGTGTTGGTGGAAAAGCTGATGATGGTTTCGACCTCCAATTTGTGCCATTTCCTTTGCGTCTGATTCATTTCCGGTAAGTACCAATACCATAACGGGGTAAAGTAAGGTCTTTAATAACGCAACAGTGTTTATTGATCACTTACATTTAACAGAAGCAGCAAAATGTTATAACAATAATGAATGTGTATATGCCACTAAAAACTCCTATTTAGAAGGAGCGTCATATAACTGCGAGGGAGAACCTTGGCTCGACCCCTGACCGGACTGGCCGTATCCCCGATTCCCTCCTGAAGGATACTGCGCCTCTCCCTCGAAGGTGACGGTGGGATGGTAACCGGAGGCGTCCACGTAGTACTCGACCAGAAGACGTCGACCGTCGGGCAGCTGGACGTAGTAACTGTTAGGGATAAACAGTGCTCTCGTCATACTTCATTTATTTAAAAATGTATATCGTGAGGTCGTATTAACACCAGATATAAGAAAGGTATTCGTAAAAGAAAAGGAGTTTATAACTCACCTTCCCTGAGTGTTAGCGTCTTCTCTCTGCTCTTTGTGGCCGTAAAAGTTCCCTGAAGGCTCATGGTTCACGTCCCACTGGAAGGCGTACTGGGCGGGCACGGAGGGGTACTGTGCCCCTCCCGCCCCGGTCGGGAACTGGGATCCCTGACCTCCTGGCGCCTGGTAGTTGTATCCTTCTTGGGGAATCGCCGACGCCACAGCCACCAAAAGGGCAAACACAGCGGATACCTGTTGTAATATTCAACAGATGAAACGCGACTAAAAACAAACAATATCTGTTTATGATTCAGCTTCTCTTTTCGGGCTCATTCCTTACCTTCATTTTGCTTCCTTAGAGAGAGCGAAGAGAACTGGCGGCTGGACGTGGAAGCTCGCCTTTATATGTCGCTGAAACTGGAGTGAATGTCTCTTCGTGTTCCTTCCACGCATATATTTCACACATTTATTCGCTTTTATTCGCTCATAAAATGTTTAGATTTTAGGCATAAGTGCAGGATATGTAGAAAAGTGCCCTGTTTTATCGGCCTAACAGATGGATAACATCCCTTTAGAAGCGATTCATACGATCAGTCAGGCTAACAGATAGACTCAGGGAAGTCCAGGAAGTCCATAACGTATTATACTATTTTCTTCAATATTTATTCTCACTCTTTCAAATTACATGTAATTCATAAGAAAGCTAGATGATAGATGAAGTTTTTCATATATGAATTGCTGAATTCGCATACTTCAGTTAATCAAAATGCAATATCAAAACTCATGTCAAAATGTCTAAATTCATGTGGCTCCGTTTTGCGTCCAGTCAGTGCACCCTTTTCTACTACTAAAAATATATACTCACTGCTCTTGCTACATCTGCATCTCCTGCATTGCAAATTGTTAATTCTTAAGAATTATCAATTTGTAATACAGGAGAGCCAAAGTTGCTTCCAACTTTGACGGAATTATCCACAGTAAAAGTGTTGCTTTTAAATGAGGATAAGGGAAAGGTTTCGATCCTCTTTATAGCCTGTGAAATCTCGTTCATAAGGATACTGTTTTTGTCCAATTTCATATAAAAATACCAATACACGACAATCACCGTCATTTTCAATGTCACTGTCACGTGGTCATCAGCATCAGTGGCAAAACTAACTGCATTTCAGAGACATATTTTTGTTCTCATTAAGATAATACACAGAATCAATATATTGCTAATGAGGACATCAGAAAATCAGAAAAATTCCTAATGGTACAGAAATTGACTGTGTGACTGCGATGATTATGGTAATAAAATAGCATTAATAATGCTAATTATAATAATGATAAAAAAACGAAATTCACGACAGTAGCAATGATAGCAAATCATGGAGTAACCCTGATGATGGTCACAACTGTTGTTAGTACTCTTTACTCTGTATTCTTAATTATCAATAAATATTAGCTACGCACTGGCCACTCTTAAGCATCAACTCGCGGCTCATTAGGTGTGTTAATCTACGAACTAATATGGGATCAACTTTGGCATTTTACTGACAATTGATGATTGGTTTGTCCTTCTCTCTATGTATATATCTTTCTATGTATGTGTGCAAATGCATATATGTAT
>NC_091568.1:13653314-13663314 GCF_042767895.1 Penaeus vannamei
TGAATGTGTATATGCCACTAAAAACTCCTATTTAGAAGGAGCGCCATATAACTGCGAGGGAGAACCTTGGCTCGACCCCTGACCGGACTGGCCGTATCCCCGATTCCCTCCTGAAGGATACTGCGCCTCTCCCTCGAAGGTGACGGTGGGATGGTAACCGGAGGCGTCCACGTAGTACTCGACCAGAAGACGTCGACCATCGGGCAGCTGGACGTAGTAACTGTTAGGGATAAACAATGATCTCGTTATACTTCATTTATTCAAAAAAATATTTCGTGAAGTCCTATTAACAACAGATATAAGAAATGTATTCGTAAAAGAAAAGGAGTTTACAACTTACCTTCCCTGAGCGTTAGCGTCTTCTCTCTGCTCTTTGTGGCCGTAAAAGTTCCCTGAAGGCTCATGGTTCACGTCCCACTGGAAGGCGTACTGGGCGGGCACGGAGGGGTACTGTGCCCCTCCCGTCCCGGTCGGGAACTGGGATCCCTGACCTCCTGGCGCCTGGTAGTTGTATCCTTCTTGGGGAACCGCCGACGCCACAGTCACCAAAAGGGCAAACACAACGGATACCTGCTATAATATTCAACAGATAAAACGCGACTAAAAACAAACAAACAATATCTGTTTCTGATCCAGCTTCACTTTTTGGGCTCATCCCTTACCTTCATTTTGGTTCCTTTGAGAGAGCGAAGAGAACTGGCGGCTGAATAAGGATATAAGGATAAGTCATATGCGAAGCTGAGCCTCGCCCGGGCTATGGGGGAGCCCGGCCTGTGCCGACTAATGTCGACTCGATCACCGTGTGTCAGCAAGTGCTGACGCGACAGAGCTTAGTCCTTACCCACCGTGGTGCCCGGCCACAGCAGTAACCTCCGGGCGACAATTGCAACTTCTCGCGCCTGGGCGGGGCGCGAACCGCCGACCCCTCGGATGAGAGGCCGACACGTTACCACTGTACTAGCCTGGAGGCTATGGCGGCTGAACGTGGAAGCTCGCTTTTATATGTCGCTGAAACTGGAGACGAAGTGAATGTCTCTTCGTCTTCTTTCCACGCATATTTTTCACACATTTATTCGCTTTTGCCTTCCACACATGCTCATAAAATGTTTAGATTTTAGGCAGAAGTGTAGGATATGTAGAAGAGTACCTTTTTTGATTGGCCTAACAGATGGATAACTTCCCTTTAGAAGCGATACATACGATCAGTCAGGCTAATAGGTGGACTCCAGTAAAGTCCAGGAACTCCATAACGCATTATAGTATTTTCTTCAATATTTATGCTCACTCTTTCAAATTACATGTAATTCATGAGAAAGCTAGATGATAGTTTTTCATATATGAATTGCTGAATTCGCATACTTCATTTAATCAAAAAGCAATATCAAATCTCATGTCAAACTGTCTAAAATCATGTGGCTGCATTTTGCGTCCAGTCAGTGCACCCTTTTCAAATCTTTTGTAGACATTTGCACTACTAAGAATATTTACTCACTGCTCTTGCTACATCTCACCAGCTCTCTCAGTGCTCTCCTGCATTGCAAATTGTTAACTCTTAAGAACTATCAATTTGTAATGCAGGAGAGCCAAAGTTGCTTTTAACTTTGACGGAATTATCCACAGGAAAAGAGTTGATGTTTATGAGGATCAGTGAAAGGTTTCGATCCTCTTCATAGCCTGTGAAATCTTTTCATAAGATACTGTTTTTGTCTAATTTCATATAAAAATATCAGTACAGGATAATCAGCGTCATTTTCATCGTCACTGTCACGTGGCATCAGTATCAACATCAGTGGCAAAACTAAAAGCATTTCAGTGACACATTTTTGTTCTCATTAAGGTAATATACATAATCAATATATTGCTAATGAGAATATCAGAAAATCACCAACACTGGTAATAGTACAAAAATTAACAGTGTGACAATGCGATGATTATGGTAATAAAATAGCATTAATAATGCTAATTATAATAATGATAAAAAAAAAACGAAATTCACGACAGTAGCAATGATAGCAAATCAATGAGTAACAGTGATGATGGTCACAACTGTTGTTAGTACTCTTTACCCTGTATTCTTAATTATCAATAAATATTAGCTACGCACTGGCCACCCTTCAGCATCAATCTACGAACTAAAATGGGATCAACTTTGGCGATTTACTGACAATCGATGATTGGTTTGTCCTTCTCTCTATGTATATCTATCTATCTATGTATGTGTGCAAATAAATGCATATATGTATATATAAATATTTATATATATGTATGTATATATACATATACACATATACATACATACATACATATATATATATATATATATATATATATATATATATATATATATATATATATATATATATATATATTTATATTTATATACTCATGAAGCTACAGACGTATATGAATGATATATACTTGTGCGTGCTGTGTAATTCTATAAAAGTTACAAATTTGCCGACTCCAGCGAAGGCGAGCCATCATTCGGATGGAAATCGACAGGACTTATGCCCTTCTTGCCTCGGGGCCTCATACCGATCCCAAGGGAAAAGGGGCGCCTCCTCGAGATTGTGCAAGGGATGGCGACGCCACTGTGGCTGTTGCCTCGTCTTGAGAGCTAACATACTTCGCCTTCTACTAGATCTAATTGCTGGCTATATTTTAGTACAAGTCACCTTGAAATACGTCTCATTTTTGTTATTGTTTTTTCAAAGGTAAAATCGAACGTTCTTCAACATTGTTGCAACATTTATTAACAATACTTCATGATAATAACAAATATAGCAGAATTAGTGAAGACGGTCCTATTTAGAGGGAGCGCCATATAACTGCGAAGGAGAACCTTGGCTCGACCCCTGACCGGACTGGCCGTATCCCCGATTCCCTCCTGAAGGATACTGCGCCTCTCCCTCGAAGGTGACGGTGGGATGGTAACCGGAGGCGTCCACGTAGTACTCGACCAGGAGACGTCGACCGTCGGGCAGCTGGACGTAGTAACTGTGGAAGATTGTGCTGTTATTAGAGTTCAAGTTAACAAAATAAATGAATAAATAAAATGATGGGAGTGTTGAAAACATAAGCAGTAATAAAAGAAAAACATTTTTTTTTTTTTTTTTTTTGGGGGGGGGTCACTTACCTTCCCTGAGTGTTGGCATCTTCCCTCTGCTCTTTGTGGCCGTAAAAGTTCCCTGAAGGTTCATGATTCACGTCCCACTGGAAGGCGTACTGGGCGGGCACGGAGGGGTACTGTGCCCCTCCCGTCCCGGTCGGGAACTGGGATCCCTGACCTCCTGGAGCCTGGTAGTTGTAGCCTTCTTCAGGAATCGCTGACGCCACAGCCACCAAAAGGGCAAACACAGCAAATACCTGTTGTAATAGAGATGTGAATACACCATTTGAACATGAAGTTCATAAACCTAATGAAGTTCTGAACCAATGCGACCGCTCTCACATTCCATTACCTTCATCTCTGCTTCGATTGAGACAGCGAAGAGAACTGGCGGTTGGAGGTGGAAGCTCGCCTTTATATGGCGCTGAAACTGAAGAGTGATTGTCTCTTTTACTTTTCTTTTCCAGTTTATTTTTTCACGAATTTACTTGTCTCCACTGTCTGTGTATGCTTGTAAATTTCTAGGTTTAAAGAAGTGCAGGATACGAAGACAAAGGCCTAATCCTGTTAGCATAGGTGATTAGTATCCTTGCTAAAGACGTTATCACCCAGAAACCTTTTCACGACTCTACTGGTACCTAATGTACAAATTCTACTGTTCTTTTCCATATCATATACTTACTAATACAAAGGCAGATACTGAACGTGGCGTTTCTTTGAGCTGATAACAATATAACACCTATTCCATTTATAAAAATGCAGTAGCAGGTTTTTAGTAATTCTCTTTATAGACGTGCTTTGCATTTACCCAATCACTGCACCTATTTATCTATATTTTTTGTATATAATTATATCCACGAAGTTATGACAATTCCACTACACATTGATATTTTTCAAACGTTGAAAAAATGCCTCCCTTTTCAATATTTATCAAAGATGACAAAAACTATTTTACAATTTGTCAAACGACATCCTTTGCCAAAGAAGAAGAAGGACGACTTTTCGGTCGAGTTCGGTCGACGTCTTCTGGTCGAGTACTACGTGGACGCCTAATGTAGCTAGTAAAGAGTTATACTTTCATTTGCTTTCATTTTCTTAAAACAATGAAATAAGATAGAATGATTAACTGAACAGATCTTCACATTGTCACTTGGCTGTTCTGCTAAAGATGATAATGATGTAATGAATGAAAACAGTAATGGTTATGCCACCGATACTGTAGGTTGAAGTAATATTTCTAATCTCAGAGATGATAGCAACTATAAGCTATATCTAATAGTAAAAACATTTACATTAATAGTAAAAATAATATAATAATTACGGCAGTCACTGTTATCACCATATGTATTATAACAAAAACTAATCAAATAATTTCTTTGTTGATGGAAAGGGAATCGATAAAATTAGCCAAAGTAATGATGGTGTTATGGTAATGCAAAATTGAAAATCGTTACTAGTGCCAATATCATTTGTACAATCTTCATTATAATGGTTCCTGTTGTTCATTATGACAACAGTGCCTAAAAGATTTCTTTCTGTTCAGTGTCTGCCACAGATATTGCTCACAAATGTTGTGAGAGAGATAGGGAGTGTGTGAGAGTGAAAGTGATATAGAGAGTGAAAAAGACAGATAGTATGTGTGTGCATATATGTATATATCCCGTTGACATTCATAAATGGATAAAAGTCAAAACTGAATATTGTTTGTCCATCGACTATTAATAGAATGCAGTTTGATTAGAGATTTTTTTGAATTACCTTTTCACTTCGTTTTCTCTTTCTTCCCTTCTTATTTCCGTTTAGCTTGTATTTCTTCCCAATCACCTGTCTTATTTTCTTTCTTACACGCATACAGGCTCTCTCTCTCTCTCTCTCTCTCTCTCTCTCTCTCTCTCTCTCTCTCTCTCTCTCTCTCTCTCTCTCTCTCTCTCTCTCTCTCTCCCTCTCTCTCTCTCTCTCTCTCAGTAAATACCTATACTGTGTGTGTGTACATACATATGTATTTTTATACACGTATATGTATATATGCATAAATATGTACATATGCGCACATATACACACAAACGCACATTCACAAACACACAAATACACACACATGAATATATATATACATATACATATATAAAGAGATAGAGTGTGAAAAATATAAGTGTGTGTGTATGTGTGTGTGTATTCAGATATGTATATATTCACAC
Source organism: Penaeus vannamei (assembly GCF_042767895.1). Taxonomy (NCBI): domain Eukaryota; kingdom Metazoa; phylum Arthropoda; class Malacostraca; order Decapoda; family Penaeidae; genus Penaeus; species Penaeus vannamei. The sequence goes on from NC_091568.1 coordinate 13,658,619, forward strand.
ATACACACACACACAACACATATATATACATATGCATATATAAAGAGATAGTGAGAGTGTTTGTGTGCACGAGCACACACACACAGCGACTTATATATATATATATATATATATATATATATATATATATATATATATATATATATATATATATATATATATATATATATATATATATATATATATATATATATATATATATATATATATATGTGTGTGTGTGTGTGTGTGTGTGTGTGTGTGTGTGTGTGTGTGTGTGTGTGTGTGTGTGTGTGTGTGTATGTGTGTGTGTGTGTGTGTGTGTGTGTGTGTATGTGTGTGTGTGTGTGTGTGTGTGGGTGTGTATGTGTGTGTGAGAGAGAGAGAGAGAGAGTGCATATATGCATATTTATGTGGATATGTATATATGCATATGTGTGTGTAAGCGAAGCGAACAAAAGTGCAGAAAAAATGGCTATTCTAGTGGTATTTTAAGCTATTACTGGACCCGGATAGGTCTAATTTGGTGAAAAGAAAATTTGAATTGCTTCCCTTGGGAGGGGGGGGGGGTCTTGACAGACAACTGCACCTTCAGCCCCACAAATTACGCCCATGTATATATATATATACTAGATAACTGACACATGCATACACACGCAAGTACGTATATGTATGTATATATATATTGCATTTATGTAAGTGTATATATACATGTATATCTATACACACACGTATATACAAAGAGACACACGAAATAATTCATAACATTGGTAAGGGAGTGACAATGACTGGGCGTCTCCCAAGAACATCCTCTAAGCTTGTCTTGTCTTGGAAAAAAGTGACAATAATTGCACTACTGCCCCTAAAACTCTTAGGTAAGATTTGACATTATTTAACATTATTAATATATTTATTCACGTGAAAAGGAAGACTTCATAACAAGAAATAAAACAATAGCAGTGGACACCCTCCTATTTAGAAGGAGCGCCATATAACTGCGAGGGAGAACCTTGGCTCGACCCCTGACCGGACTGGCCGTATCCCCGATTCCCTCCTGAAGGATACTGCGCCTCTCCCTCGAAGGTGACGGTGGGATGGTAACCGGTGGCGTCCACGTAGTACTCGACCAGGAGACGTCGACCGTCGGGCAGCTGGACATAGTAACTGTGGAATAAAATGCTTTCGTTAGATTCTATCTTGACAAAAATATCAAAGATGGTATTAGAATAATATACCTGGCAATAAGAATATAAGAATACAATTGAGGAAAAGGGAGATAGTCACTCACTTTCCTTTAGTGTTGTCGTCTTCCCTCTGCTCTTTGTGGCCGTAAAAGTTCCCTGAAGGCTCATGGTTCACGTCCCACTGGAAGGCGTACTGGGCGGGCACGGAGGGGTACTGTGCCCCTCCCGCCCCGGTCGGGAACTGGGATCCCTGACCTCCTGGTGCCTGGTAGTTGTAGCCTTCTTGAGGAATCGCCGAGGCCAAAGCCACCAAAAGGGCAAACGCAATAGATACCTGTTGTAACCAGAAAATCCATATTTCACATGATCCGATAATTATTACATACATCGAATTGCTTATATGCAGAAAACCTTTCAGATTCCACTACCTTCATTTCTGCTTTGGTCGCGAGTGACGAGAACTGACGGCTGGGCGTGGATGCTTGCACTTATATACCGGGTGGAGGTGATTGTACGTCTTCCTCCTTCTGTATTACATTTCAAATTCTTTTCGTATCTTTAAGCTTTTATTCTTCCAGATTTGTATGTGCTTGTTTCTTGTCCAGAATTTACCTTTGCGTTTCACTGATCTAGAATATGAATACTCCTATCGCACATTAACATATTTATTGGTCTAGATCTTAATTGGAAAGTAATGGTTTGTCATATTCACGGATGAGGACAATTTATTAAATATCAGTATTTTCTAATACTTTCATTTGATTAGTATCAGTTTTTACTTTCAAAATTTCCTCTTATGCACTATAAGTTAAGTGAATGGAATCATATATGAAGTTTATACACAGAATAGTTGCACTAAAAATGACTATAAGCACACACACATACACACACGCGCCGCAAATACCTCAGTTTTACTGTCCTTTAGCATGTCAACCACTACATAACCACCAGCGTGTGTTAGCCTTATCGAAACAGGAATCTTTGATGAGGTTGTCTTAAGTGAAGGAATGAAATCACATTCCCATCTATTCACATATGTATATTTACATATATGTACATACATATGTGTGTGCATGTATATGTATATACACACACAAACATATACAAATACATACACACACACATACACACACACATCTATCTATCTATATATATATATATATATATATATATATATATATATATATATATATATATATATATGTGTGTGTATATATATTATATATGTGTGTGTGTGTGCGTGTATGAATATATGTGTGTACATATACATATACATATATATTTCTATATATACACATACATATATGGGTACACACACAGATATATGTGTATATATGTGTATGTGTGTCTGTATGTATATGTACATGTTTGCGTATGTGTATGTATATGTAAATACATATCTCTGTGCTTGAATACATCCTATATGTTTGTGCACTTGCATGTCTGTGTGAACTTTATCCTTCCCTTTTACTGCTTCAAAATAGTTGCAAATGCATATTTAACCTTTTCTTTCATTTTCACTCATCCAGTTTAATTTCTGACAACAGAGCTTGCGCGCACGCATATTTGTGTGCATACATAGTAAATGCCTTGAAAAAAAAAACACACACAAAAAATCGGAGCTTCTCACCTTCCTTGAGTGTTGGCGTCTTCCCTCTGCTCTTTGTGGCCAGAAAAGTTCCCTGAAGATTCGTGATTCACATCTCACTGGAAGGCGTACTGGGCGGGCACGGAGGGGTACTGTGCCCCTCCCGCCCCGGTCGGGAACTGGGATCCCTGACCTCCTGGCGCCTGGTAGTTGTAGCCTTCTTCAGGAACCGCCGACGCCACAGCCACCAAAAGGGCAAACACAGCGGATACCTGCTGTAATATTCATGAGATAAACATCTCTAATTAAACTGTATTTTGTAATAACCCCAATTTTTGGCTTTGCTTCTTACCTTCATTTCTGCTTCGATCTGGAAAGCGGTGAGAACTGGTGGCAGAACGTGGGAGATCGCCCAGTGAAAGCGTCTTTTACTTTGCATTCCCCGTTTATTTTTTCACATATTCCTTTGTCTGTTTATGCTGGAAACTCTACCGTGCAGGATTTTAAGAGAAATGCCTCATCCTGTTGATTCGCATCCTTACTGCAGGCGATCCCCATGATTAGATAACGTTTTCACGACTTGGCTGTCACATGTATATACTCCATTCGACTTGATGAAGTTCTTTATACTCTAAACCTCCATGATTCTCCTTTCTCCTTTTTCTAACAATGTATAAGGATAGACTTTTGATTTGGTGCTTTTTTTCATTAATCAATTGTATCAGTGTAATTTCATTCTTTAAAATGCAGTAGTAGTATTCTAGTCATAATTAAACCCATATGTGTTATGCATTAATTTAGTCAGTTAATCGTTTTATTTGTGTTTTACACGTTTTATTGCAGCTAGAGAAATGTGGTGATATGGATATAATACATTTAATGAAAATAGTAATGGTGATGCCAATAATCATATCACTGATAGTACTGATTCAAGTAACATAGTAATAAGATATTGATAATGACAAATATATATATATTAATGGTAACAACACATATTCATAACTACTACGGTTATTAATATTAGTATTAGAATCATGATGCCAACAACAAAGAAAAAAATATACCAGTGGTAATAAGAGCATACTAAAAATAATCATAGAGACTTTTTGTTCAGTTTCTGACTCAATATATTGTTCATCTTCATTCAGTGTGCGATCATATTTCACTTATAACTGAACAATAATCAAATCTGAATATTGATTAGCTCTCAGTTATTACTAGAAAATGGCTTCAATCCACTAACACATTTCGTTTTTTTTTATCTTATTTTTGTTCTGTCTATATTTTCTTATCTTTTGCATTTATAATTTTCCTTTTTTTCGTTAATTCTTTCGATACCTTTAATAATATATTCATCAATTGCTTATTGCTTCACTTCATATACTCACACTCTCACACATCTATATATACATGCACATATATAGATGTGTGTATGTATATATATATACATATATGTATATATATTCTCTCTATATGTGTGTGTGTGTGTGTATAAACTTATATATACATATTGGGACATAGAGCGTCTCTATCCATCATCCTCAAAATTATTACTTTGTCTTAAGGTCACGTTTATCAACTTTACTTCGCAAGTAACTTTATGAATTACTGACAATTTTGTCAACTGTCAACTTGGAAAAAAGGCGTGGTATCAATAACACTACTGCGCTTATTTTATTTCATTTTATTTCTATCTCTTATTATTATTATTGATATTATTATTATTATTATTATTGTTATTATTATTATTATTATTATTATTATTATTATTATTATTATCATTATTATCATTATTATTTTTAGGGGAGGGCAAAATTGTCCTTATTTTTATATAAATGTTTGTATTTGTATATTGTATTATTATCAGCTTCCTCGGACATTCTTGGGGAGAATTTAACGTTCCTTAAGATGCTTAATACATTCATTCACGTAACCACCAAAACTT
>NC_091568.1:13668314-13673314 GCF_042767895.1 Penaeus vannamei
GAGAGAGAGAGAGAGAGAGAGAGAGAGAGAGAGAGAGAGAGAGAGAGAGTGAGAGAGAGAGAGGGATTGATATCGGAATCACGACCTATATTTCCCTCATTCCCCTAAACCCTCTTCACCGTAAACCGGAAAATGCACCAAGCCCGCGCGTGCAGTGACGAGCGAGGTGCACACATTCCCATCCGATAAGCACGAGAAGGAAACACTGCTGAACTTTTATCCGAGCGCTTCAGGATGAGTTGCAAACCCAAGATGAGTTGCAACCTCAGTCTCATTCATCTCTGGTCGATTTGTATTGCATTCCTCCCCGTAATTGGGATCAGGCACGAATTTAGTTATATGTGTCTCTGCATGAACTCGTAGTCAATTGAGTGTATCAGTCTTACTAATGCACAATCACTGAATCCAAAGAATAGCATGACTGTCAGGTACTGGTTGCCAAATTGATAATTGTTGTGAAGCATGTTGTGTATATACTTCTCTGTATGTAAGATTTTGGGTTGTAAGAGCTTGTATTAATTATGAATGGGTGCTGAGGCCTTAGAAGATAACAACCAAAAACAACAAGAACATCAACACAATCAAAATAAACCCCATAACCGTAATCATGATGGTGATACTACGACTGCTGCTAAATGTAATAACAAGAAATGTGATTAAGATGATAATTTGAATAATACAGAAGTAATGATAATATAAGTTTATAGGTGATCATAATAACAATGATAATACAAACAATGATAATGATAACAATGATGTGAAGACGATAATAATGGTAGGAATGATAGTACTAATGATGATTATATTAATGACAATAATATTGATATCAATAAAATTATTACAATGTTACATAAAATAATTATCACAACCATGATAATGATCTCATAAGATGGATAATAATGATAATGATGATCATGATAATGTTGACAATGATGATTATGATAATGTTGATAATGATGATTATGATAATGTTGCTAATGATGATTATAACGATAATGATAATATTTACGGTAGTGTTAATAATAATGACAATGATATGGTGATACTGATAATGACAATAATAATTCAATACTCATAGTAACATTCATAATTATGATAATGATAGTATGATAATAATGGTGATGAAGATAATAGAAATAATGCTAATAATTATGATAATGATAGTAATAATAACATGATAATAATGACATTGATAATGGTAATAATAATATCTATGATAGTAATGGTGATGAGAATAATAATAAAAACAATAATAGCGATATTAATGATGAGGAGAATAGTAGTAATAATAGTAATGATAATAATTACCGTGATTATTAGAATAATATCGACGAGAATAATAGTGATAGTAACAAACCGTAATCGAATAATAACAATAACAGCAACGATGTCGACAACAGCAGCAACAACAACAACAACAGTAATAGCAACAATAATTATTAATATAATTCAACTACTATTAATAGTAATAATGATAAAAATATAGATGATAATATTAGTAACAGTAATGATAATGGTAAAAATACTAAAGATAATAATGATAATACAAATAATACAATAAAAATGAGATGGCACTGATAACAATAATAATGGTAATAATTATAACTGAAATGATGATATCAATAATTATAGTAATCATAACAATAGCAATAATAATAATAATAGTAATGATAATAATAATAATAATAATAATAATAATAATAATAATAATAATAATAATAATAATGATAATAAATAATGAAAACAATAATAATAATGAGGGTATAATGATGAATGTAATAGTCATACTCTTGAATAGATGAATAGATAAATGATAATAAGAACAAAAAACAACAATATTAGTCATAGTGAGGATAATCAGACAGCACTAAAGTGACGGCACTTCTCTACCTAAGGCTGTTAACAGTAAGGAATGCAGATTAAACTAGGTCAATAAAGAAGCTACCTTTATCTTTATAGTTTAAATGCTTGTTGTTGTTTTTCTAGGGTAGTATTTATTTATTTTCCATCGTAACAAAATGTGTGAATTCTGATTAACAAACACAAGAATTGTTTGAGAGAGAGAGAGAGAGAGAGAGAGAGAGAGAGAGAGAGAGAGAGAGAGAGAGAGAGAGAGAGAGAGAGAGAGAGAGAGAGAGAGAGAGAGAGAGAGAGAGAGAGAGAGAAAGAGAGAGAAAGAGAGAAAGCACATGCGCGCGTGAGTGCGAGCGCGCCAAGCATAATTATATTGCTTCGGTTCAACGTCACGACCTCCCTCGCAAGGTCTGGGGCGATGCCTTCTTCCGAAAGGCTTTGGTTCTGGCAGGTGGCGCCCCTTGTCCCGAGTGGATGCCCTTCCTTCCTTCCTTCTCTTACCATTGGAGTACGACTCAAACACGGACAAGCATCGTGACCGACCTTCATGGTTCCCGGCCGCGTGTGTTACCGCTGTCACGCGTAATTTTTTTTTTTTTTTTTCATACGCATAAAAGGCTCCATGCTGGGAATATCGCTTTACACACACGCCAGAGTTCGGCATCAACATCCTTTTCAGCTACAGAATACACTAGACGTTGGAGGAGACTGAGTGTTTTACGGTTTTATTCTCCTATGCAGCGGTGCCTGTTGCAGATTAGACTTATTACAGCTTTGGATAATGATAACATCCCAATCTCTATGTATTCTTACAATTTTATGAACGATTTTCCCATTGTCTTTGCTTTGCTATAGTTGTTTTCTTCCTGTTTTCTCTGTTACAATAAGTCCATAGCCTTTTCGGTTAGTACCTGATAATATATTTCATCCCATGGGGGGTGGGCTAACGTCAGTTGTCGTCGAGTCCATATACCCAGTCTTTGGTTTCCATGCCTCTTAAGGTAAATAGATGCCACACAGATAAGAACCATTTCAAAAACGCTAATCAAGTCGCTTTTTACTTAAACGATATGTCTTACTTACCGTACAGAACATTTAATAGCATTACCGGCAAGACTTCATAACAATATAGCAAATTAACTAAAACATGTAATGGACGTCTATTTCGATGGTTGGCCATAGTTGTGTGCGTGTGTTGGTGGGAAGGGTTTCGACCTTCAATTCGTGTGGCACTTCCTTTGCGTCTGATCCGTTTTCGAAAAGTACTAATACCATAATAGAGAAAAGTAACAGTGTTTATTGATCACTTACATTTAACAGAAACAGCAAAATGTTATAACAATAATGAATGTGTATATGCCACTAAAAACTCCTATTTAGAAGGAGCGCCATACAACTGCGAGGGAGAACCTTGGCTCGACCCCTGACCGGACTGGCCGTATCCCCGATTCCCTCCTGAAGGATACTGCGCCTCTCCCTCGAAGGTGACGGTGGGATGGTAACCGGAGGCGTCCACGTAGTACTCGACCAGGAGACGTCGACCGTCGGGCAGCTGGACGTAGTAGCTGCAGAAAGTAAAGGGAGCTTGTTATTGTTATTCTGAAACAATGACATCATTATGATTAAAAAAATAAATAGAAAAAAAAAAAAAATAACAGTGATGCGTAAAACATGAACTTAAGTTATGGCAACTTGCCTTCCCTGGGTGTTGGCATCTTCCCTCTGCTCTTTGTGGCCGTAAAAGTTCCCTGAAGGCTCATGGTTCACGTCCCACTGGAAGGCGTACCGGGCGGGCACGGAGGGGTACTGTGCCCCTCCCGCCCCGGTCGGGAACTGGGATCCCTGACCTCCTGGCGCCTGGTAGTTGTAGCCTTCTTCAGGAACCGCCGACGCCACGGCCACCAAAAGGGCAAACACAGCTGATACCTGCAAATTTATACATCTGTTAAGTTCATAATTCGTAGAGAAATGAAATTACGTAAAGGCGATTCGGTATTTTAGAAAATCAGTGCACCTCATAAAGAAAACATCCTTTTACTCCGGTGTATCCACTACCTTCATTTCTGCCTTTGTTGTGAATGATGAGAACTGGTGACTGGGTGTGGAGTCTCGTCTTTATATGCTGAGGCGGAGTGATTGCATTTCTCCCTCTTCCTTCCCATTACTTACCACATTCTCTTTCTATCCATGCTGTCTCTAGTTTTTGATTCACCTTTTTTCTTGTCTAGAGGTGCAAGTACTATGAATATCACATCTGTCTACGAGGGCTCCGAATTCGACCTAAACCACTCCTGCAATATTTTCAGTAGTTTTTTACAGTACGTGTGTGTGTCATATTCATATATACATATACACAGACACACACACAGACACACACACACACACACACACACACACACACACACACACATATATATATATATATATATATATATATATATATATATATATATATATATATATATATATACACATACATATGTATGCATGTATATATTTATATGTATATACATTGCATAAATATTCCTTTTCACTGGGAAGGGAAGGACGAAAGAGAAGCACAAATTGTAGTTAGAGTTATTGCCAGGAAAATAAAATCTTCAGCTGAAAAGAAAGTGAAACCTCTAAAAAGACAAAAAGAAAGAAAACGGGGAAAGATATGTCGGCTGTGAGAAACCTCTTCGCCACTTTTATTCCCTTACATAAGTATAGGTTGCTGTGTTCAACCGTCAGTTTTCAGCTCTCGACCACAGCCAATGTGAAGGTACAGCTTCAACAAAGATCTGTAGTTTTGTTTATTTTCTTGTCTTACGATGTAGTAAAAGAGGAAAGAAAGAAGGATGGAAAGGGTTATATTCTATATATATATATATATATATATATATATATATATATATATATATATATATATATTTTTTTTTTTTTTTTTTTTTTTTTTAGCTAGCGACTATATGTAATTTGATTTCTATAAGGAACACGAGCTTTTTACGGAATTTGCCCTTTTGATGGCTATGTCCTCGGCGACTCCTCAGGAAGGCTACAGCTACCAGGTACAGTGGCATTTAATTGTTATATTAAAGGTTAATTGTATATACTTAAGAATAAAGATTGACGATGTCATTTTAAATGAATAATCCTTTACCGTA
>NC_091568.1:13713314-13715814 GCF_042767895.1 Penaeus vannamei
CACTTCTTTCTTCTTGTATAGGGTTAAGATCACTTCTTTCTTCTTGTATAGGGTTAAGATCACTTCTTTCTTCTTTTATAGGGTTAAGATCACTTCTTTCTTCTTTTATAGGGTTAAGATCACTTCTTTCTTTTTTAATAGAGTTAAGATCACTTCTTTCTTCCTGTATAGGGTAAGATCACTTCTTTCTTCTTTTATAGAGTTATCACTTCCTTCTTCTTTTATAGGGTTATCACTTGTTTCTTCCTGTATAGGGTAAGATCACTTCTTTCTTCTTGTATAGGGTTAAGATCACTTCTTTCTTCTTTAATAGGGTTAAGATCACTTCTTTCTTCCTGTATAGTGTAAGATCACTTCCTTCTTCTTTTATAGGGTCAAGATCACTTCTTTCTTCCTGTATAGTGTAAGATCACTTCTTTCTTCTTTTATAGGGTCAAGATCACTTCTTTCTTCTTTTATAGGGTTAAGATCACTTCTTTCTTCTTTTATAGGGTTAAGATCACTTCTTTCTTCTTTTATAGGGTTAAGATCACTTCTTTCTTCTTTTATAGGGTTAAGATCACTTCTTTCTTCTTTTATAGAGTTATCACTTCTTTCTTCTTGTATAGGGTTAAGATCACTTCTTTCTTCTTGTATAGGGTCAAGATCACTTCTTTCTTCTTTTATAGGGTTAAGATCACTTCTTTCTTCTTTTATAGGGTTAAGATCACTTCTTTCTTCTTTTATAGGGTTAAGATCACTTCTTTCTTCTTTTATAGGGTTAAGATCACTTCTTTCTTCTTGTATAGGGTTAAGATCACTTCTTTCTTCTTGTATAGGGTCAAGATCACTTCTTTCTTCTTTTATAGGGTTAAGATCACTTCTTTCTTCTTTTATAGGGTCAAGATCACTTCTTTCTTCTTTTATAGGGTTAAGATCACTTCTTTCTTCTTTTATAGGGTTAAGATCACTTCTTTCTTCTTTTATAGGGTTAAGATCACTTCTTTCTTCTTTTATAGGGTTAAGATCACTTCTTTCTTCTTTTATAGGGTTAAGATCACTTCTTTCTTCTTTTATGGGGTTAAGATCACTTCTTTCTTCTTGTATAGGGTTAAGATCACTTCTTTCTTCTTTTATAGGGTCAAGATCACTTCTTTCTTCTTGTATAGGGTTAAGATCACTTCTTTCTTCTTTTATAGGGTTAAGATCACTTCTTTCTTCTTTTATAGGGTTAAGATCACTTCTTTCTTCTTTTATAGGGTTAAGATCACTTCTTTCTTCTTGTATAGGGTTAAGATCACTTCTTTCTTCTTTTATAGGGTTAAGATCACTTCTTTCTTCTTTTATAGGGTCAAGATCACTTCTTTCTTCTTTTATAGGGTTGAGATCACTTCTTTCTTCTTTTATAGGGTTAAGATCACTTCTTTCTTCTTTTATAGGGTTAAGATCACTTCTTTCTTCTTTTATAGGGTTAAGATCACTTCTTTCTTCTTTTATAGGGTCAAGATCACTTCTTTCTTCTTTTATAGAGTTATCACTTCTTTCTTCTTGTATAGGGTTAAGATCACTTCTTTCTTCTTGTATAGGGTTAAGATCACTTCTTTCTTCTTGTATAGGGTTAAGATCACTTCTTTCTTCTTTTATAGGGTTAAGATCACTTCTTTCTTCTTTTATAGGGTTAAGATCACTTCTTTCTTTTTTAATAGAGTTAAGATCACTTCTTTCTTCCTGTATAGGGTAAGATCACTTCTTTCTTCTTTTATAGAGTTATCACTTCCTTCTTCTTTTATAGGGTTATCACTTGTTTCTTCCTGTATAGGGTAAGATCACTTCTTTCTTCTTGTATAGGGTTAAGATCACTTCTTTCTTCTTTTATTGGGTTAAGATCACTTCTTTCTTCTTTTATTGGGTTAAGATCACTTCTTTCTTCTTGTATTGGGTTAAGATCACTTCTTTCTTCTTTTATGGGGTTAAGATCACTTCTTTCTTCTTGTATAGGGTTAAGATCACTTCTTTCTTCTTGTATAGGGTTAAGATCACTTCTTTCTTCTTTTATGGGGTTAAGATCACTTCTTTCTTCTTGTATAGGGTTAAGATCACTTCTTTCTTCTTGTATAGGGTTAAGATCACTTCTTTCTTCTTTTATTGGGTTAAGATCACTTCTTTCTTCTTTTATTGGGTTAAGATCACTTCTTTCTTCTTTTATTGGGTTAAGATCACTTCTTTCTTCTTGTATTGGGTTAAGATCACTTCTTTCTTCTTTTATTGGGTTAAGATCACTCCTTTCTTCTTTTATTGGGTTAAGATCACTTCTTTCTTCTTTTATTGGGTTAAGATCACTTCTTTCTTCTTGTATAGGGTTAAGATCACTTCTTTCTTCTTTTATGGGGTTAAGATCACTTCTTTCTTCTTGTATAGGGTCATGATCACTTCTTTCTTCTTTTATAGGGTCAAGATCACTTCTTTCTCCTTTTACAAGGTTAAGATCACTTCTTTCTTCTTGTATAGGGTTAAGATCACT
>NC_091568.1:13728314-13733314 GCF_042767895.1 Penaeus vannamei
GGTCAGTTTGGACCAGGTCAGGGTGGAGGTCAAGGTCAGGGTTACCCCCAGCCCGGTCCTGGTTCCAGTCCCGGATTCCCTCAGCCGCCTTCACAATCTTATGGTCTCCCCTCAAAGTAACTATACAGAAAACGTGGTACTGAATAGAAAACGGATTTCTGTCATCAAAGACGAAATATTGTCGAAAACGCCATGAAATAAGCCTGAACTAATCTAATCATATTTTATTGTTACATTTTAATAAAAGCAATTCCAAAACATAGCATTTCATTTAAGGACCTGTAGGTATCAAAATCAAAACTAATTTCTGTATTTTCTCTCTACGGCATAAAAAAAATCGGTAAAAAAACATCAACAATGATTCTCTGACAAACACACATAGCTTAATCTCCATGAAAGTTGTCTGTCTGATGGACAAGTAACGGGACAGATTATACTAAAATTAATCTTTGCAAAATTATTGATATGTGTTCTTTTTCAATAACACTTTGCGCACTGTTTTTGTTTATTTTAAAAAAATCGAATCTCAGATAAACCCAATATAAATAGAATTCCACAGTTTCTAACCCATACAAAATCATTAAAGATACAACACATATATATTGTCCTTTCTTTACTAGAAACCTTATTCTATTTGCTATTTTTCTTTAACGTTATTCCGATACACTCCAATCCTTCAATATTATATGTAATATAAAGGTTCTAGCTAAGAGCACCGTTATATTGTAGCTCACATGAGTCATCAAAATCAGCAAAATCAATTAGTTTTAAACACATGTAATTCTTGTTACCTTAGTACTTTCAATACTAATGTTATCAATATTACTTTTTCTTGCTCCCCTTTAATAATCTGCTTGCTCTACTGTTTGGAGAAGCAGAGAATGGAGTGAATACGATAAAGTGCCTGTATATATATATATATATATATATATATATATATATATATATATATATATATATATATATATATATATATATGTCCATACAAATGCATACATACATACAAATATATATATGTGTGTGTGTGTTTGTGTGTGTCTGTATAAATATGTATATATATGAATATATGTATGTATGTATGTATATATGTATACATACATATATATATATATATATATATATATATATATATATATATATATATATGTGTGTGTGTGTGTGTGTGTGTGTGTGTGTGTGTGTGTGTGTGTGTGTGTGTGTGTGTGTGTGTGTGTGGGTGTGTGTGTCTATAAAAAGATATATATATATATATATATATATATATATATATAATAAATATATATACATATATATATATATATATATATGGTAATTTTCTATATTACCTTCGCTTCTCCGATATCGACGATTTTGGTATCGTTGGATTCCTCTCACTGTCCACATTGCAAATATATAGTTTTTATTGCGCGGAAACCCCCCATTAGCGACAAACTTGGCTCCGATAGCAAGGGAGGGCATGGAAGGTTCCAGGGAAAATGCGGGGTTAAATAACACTAATGATATAACCAACTGTGAAAATAACCATGTTTATTCACATGACTTTCCATTGCAGGGGGCTGCCGCCCCCCAACCCCCGCCGAGGAAACAAAACCTCCACCACGTATTCCCGGCAGGCTACAGCGTCACAAAATTATCGTCGATCTGGGAGCGGCGTACATATGACAATTACCTCGTAACATTCCCACTGAATCAGCATACTATCCGCTCAATAAAACCTACATATTTGGATTGTGCAGAGTGAGAGGAATCCAACGATACCAAAATCGTCGATATCGGTGAGGCGAAGGTAATATAGAAAATTACAATATATACATATATATATATGTATATATATATGTATATATATATATATATATATATATATATATATTCGTATGCATGTATACATATCTATCAATATATATATATATATATATATATATATATATATATACTGCATGCATATATGAATCATTAAACAAATGAATATATATATATATATATATATATATATATATATATATATATATATATATATATATATATATATATATATGACACTCTAAACATCATTACCGACTCCCAATACGGATTCAGGAGAAAACATTCGACTGAAACCGCCTTGCTCAAGTTAACAACCAAGATTCAATGGATGAAAATATGTACACTAGGAATATTTTTAGATTTATCTAAAGCGTTCGACACTGTGGATCACTGTACTCTTGGATGAGCTGGAACACTATGGAAAGAGAGGTGTCACTTTTGACTGGTTCGGATTTTACATAACTAACAGGAAACAAGTACAATATCAAAATTGGAAATCCTCATCAACATCAGTTCATTGTGGAGTGTCTCAAGGTTCTATTCTCGGACCTCTTTTATTTTTATTATATATAAATGGCATTACTCGCTCTAGCTATAGTCTGAATTACATTTTATTTGCAGATAGTAATCTTTATGTTAGCAGCATAAATGTCTCTCCATTGGTAACCGAGAACTCATTAAAGTGTCTGATTGGATGATGTCAAACTCACCCTGAATCTTGAGAAAACGCATTACGTTGTGTTTGCACGTAGCAATAAGAGAGTAGCTCACATCCCCCTCTCATAGTTGACAACAAAACTCTGTTACGAGTAGATAAAACTAAATTCCTTGGTGTTATCATAGACAACAATTTAAACTAGAGCTACCATGTAAATCACATATTAATCAAGCTTAACAAACAGTGTGGCATTCTCCATCAAACCCAGACTAAGCTAACTATGGGGACTCAGAAATCAATTTATCATTCCCTTATACACCCTCAATTAACTTACTGTAGCACTGTATGGGCTGGCATCTCATGCTAAATTATGACCTCTCGTCATCGCTCACAAATGTATAATACGTACAATGGCAAAGCTCAAAAAGACTGACCATACAACTACAAATAAGGACCTTCAAATCTTAAAGTATCCCGATATTTCTACTCTTCGGTTTGCTGTATTTGTGTTTAGGTCCCTCCACAATGATGAAGATGATACCTTTCATTTCAGAGTCAGTGCCACTCATTCATTACGCAATAATAAGTTAGAAATTCCCATTATGAGATCGACTCAAAGTGAGGCTTCCATACAGTTCCAAGGTGTAAAAATATGGAGCATCTTACCTCAGTCGATCACTTCCAAAGCTACCGTTGGCAGCTTCAAACGAGCTCTGAGGAGATTCTGGCTATAAACTTATTAATGCTTTTTTCTTTAATATTTATTGTTCTGTTGTGTTTGTGTTTTTGTTTTAATTTACAATTTCTAAAGTGTTCTGCATATACGAATAATTCATGTATAGAATAAGCCATGGCAGACCAAAGTACTAATCATGTGTATTGTTAAACTCCTTTCTCATTTGAACTAATGTATTTTCCTTAGGTGCCTTTTAAGAGGAACATATTCCTCAAAAGGCTCAGCCATTTCTACTGTATCTAATACAAATGTATGTACCACTAATGGCTACATAAATTATTTGAATTTAAATTTGTGTGTATTTATCTATATTTATATCTACATATATATACATATATGTATATATGCATTTATTTATTTATCCACGTATATAGTATATATATATATATATATATATATATAAATATATATATATATATATATATATGTGTGTGTGTGTGTGTGTGTGTGTGTGTGTGTGTGTGTGTGTGTGTGTGTGTGTATATATATATATATATATATATATATATATATATATATATATATATATATATATATATATATGTGTATATTTGTGTGTGTGTGTATGTATATATTAGTATTCATAGAATATATATATATATATATATATATATATATATATATATATATATATATATATATATATATATGTATGTATGTATATATATACATATATATATATACATATATATATATAAATATATAGATATATATATATATATATAATTTATATATATATATATATATATATATATATATATATATATATATAAATATATATATATATATATATATATATATATATATATATATATATATATATATATAAATATACATATACATATATATATATATATATTTATATATATGTATATATATATATATATATATATATATATATATATATATATATATATATATATATATATATATATATATATATATATATATATTCATGTATATTTATGTATGTATATATGTATAAATATGTATGTGTGTGTGTGTGATATTTGTATATATTTATATATAATTACAAATGTGCATAAATGGGTATTTTGATAAAATAAGACAGAGAAAGGGAGATTATATATATATATATATATATATATATATATATATATATATATATATATATATATATATATATATATATATATATATATATATATATATTCACATCGCTATTTCTGAAATACAGTATTCAAATGAGCCTTAAACATACTCAAGAGTTTCACTTTTGTGTTTTATTTGAGAATTGCTTAAGCGGATGGTCTAAATCAGTAAACAGTATTGCAATGATAACAAATAACAAAACAAAATCTAACAAGGAGGCACCGAGATCATGTTGACGAATGGTCTCATAGAACGCCTGGGCCGCATACACTGCAGAAGGAGGAGCAGCTGCGCCTCCGAAAGGTCCGCCGCCGAGGCCCTGAGGGCGGCCACCCTTCCCCCCGCCTACTTGGAGGGCGTCCCGTAGGCCAGGGACGGCTTCGACCCAGCCCCCGAGCCCGAGAATCCTGACCCCTGACCTTGGCCGAACCCTCCGGAGCCTCCGCCCTGGCCTCCGCCCTGACCTCCGTACTGACCGCCTCCTCCCTGTCCTCCTGCTCCCCCGCCTCCGCCTCCTCCTTGTCCCTGGCCATACTGGCCCTGGCCTCCGGCCGTGATCTCGCCCTCGAAGGACACGGTGGGGTGGTAGCCGGCGCCGTCCACGAAGTACTCGACCACCAGGCGCCGTCCGTCGGGAAGCTGCACGTAGTACCTGCGGATGCGGTTTAGTGAGACAGTTTTCATTGCTTT
>NC_091568.1:13763314-13768314 GCF_042767895.1 Penaeus vannamei
TTCTCTCTCCTTCCCTCTGACTCTGATTCTCTCCCTCTCTCTCTCTCTCTCTCTCTCTCTCTCTCTCTCTCTCTCTCTCTCTCTCTCTCTCTCTCTCTCTCTCTCTCTCTCTCTCTCTCTCTCTCACTCTCTCTTTCTCACTCTGACTCTCTCTATCTATCTATCTATCTATATATCTATCTCTTGGCTATAATTCATGCCATTCATGCATTTCGCAAATATTTTTAGAGAAATGTCAATGAAAATTATTTGAAAGTAAATCAAATGCAACATCAGCTGACACCACTAAGGAAAAATAAATCAAAACACATTATAAACAAGCTCTACAAAAATCACAGAATGCAGATTAACCGCATTAGACGTTATGATATCAAGCAGACCCGATCGCATTCTCTGTACAGAAGGTATTCAATGCAAAAACGGTGATCACGAACTCTTACCTATGACTTTAAAGAATGAAAATGATATGATGAAGTTAAAAGCGACAACCAGCCATGAAAAAAATTCACGTGATCTGACACTATGTTTTCCAGTCACTCTGACTGTATATCACAGTCTAACAAATCGATGACGTTGTGGTGTGTGTGTGTCTGTGTGTGTGTGTGTGTGTGTGTGTGTGTGTGTGAGTGAAGAAAAACAAAAGAGTTAATAAATGTGTATAATCAAATCACTTTAAAAGTAAAACGTTGAGCAAATTCCTATAAAAAGCATCTTCGTAAGATATTATCTTTACAAATAAATGACAACAAAACAAGTGTTCATACAAGACGGGCTAACTCCCTGCATGTCAAAAGATGATATAAGGAAGCGGGGATAACACAGATCAGCTAACCTTCCTCCCCCCCCTCTCTCTCTCTCTCTCCTTTAACACCCTCCCCTCCTCTGTGTGTGTGCCTGCTTCCTTCCTTCTCTCTCTCTCTCTCTCTCTCCCTCTCTCTTTCTCTTTTCTATGTTGTGCAGTGCAATGGTAACTTGCTGGTCTTGCAATCTTGCTGATCTGCGTTCGATCCTGCGCACTACCAGTGGATGGTAACCCCGGCTGTGACGGTATGTCACAACAAAAAATATCTATTGTAACAAATGGAATTGAAACTAAATCTTATGCATACATCTGATAATCTTAATCTCTCTCTCCCTCTCTCTCTCACTCACTCTCCTCTTTCTCTCTTTCTCTCTTCTGTGTTGTACAGTGCAATGGTAACGTGCTGGTCTTGCAATCTTGCAGACCTGCGTTCGATCCTGCGCACTGCCAGAAGCACTATTAGAAGCAAAATAAAACAGACAGTATGTCACAGCAAAGAATATCCATTGTAACAGATGTAATTGAAACTAAATCTTACACATCTTATAATCTTAATCTCTCTCCCCCTCTCTTTCTCTCTCTCTCTCTCTCACTCATTCACTCTCCTTCTCTCTCTCCCTCTCTGTCTCTGTCTCTCTCTCTCTCCTTCTCTCTTTCTCTCTTTTACTTCCTCTCCTTATCTCTCTCTCTCCCTCCCTTCCTCTTTCTTCTCTCCCTTCCTCTCTCCTCTCTCCTTCTCTCGCTCTCTCTCTCTCTCACACGCACACTCCCTCTTGGCAGGTTACTTGGCTGGTTGACTGTGGTACTGTAAGGTTAAGGGAAGACCAAGATTCGAACAGCAGGGTGATATGATTGTTCTGAGGAGTTCTAGTTGTAGTTTCTCTCACACTGTAAGACGAAGGAATATCCTGGTCTGATAAAAAGAGGTTTCAATTGGAAGGCTGGCCGTAGGACTGGGAGGGCAGCTGAAGGCTTGGGCTTAGACCCGGACCCGATGGTGGGTATCCCTGCCCTTGCCCTGCTCCTGCCCCGGACCAACCCTGACCCTGTCCACCGCCCTGACCTCTCCCGAACTGTCCTGATCCTCCTCCTTGACCCTGCCCATACTGCCCCTGACCTCCGGCTGTGATCTCGCCCTCGAAGGACACGGTGGGGTGGTAGCCGGCGCTGTCCACGTAATACTCGACCACCAGGCGGCGACCGTCAGGAAGCTGCACGTAGTACCTGTGGACAGAATGGGATGTAACGACGATTGAGAGCCCCCCCCCCCCCTTACGATGGCTTCTCTGGCTTTGCTTTATCTTATGGCAGCAGCTGAACATGTCTTCCTGGAGCTGTTTCCTGAGCTGACTTACTTTCCCTGAGTGTTGTCGTTGTCTCTCTGTTCGCCGTGGCCGAAGAAGTTCCCTGAAGGCGCGTCGTTGACGTCCCACTGGAAGGCGTACTGGGCGGGCACGGAAGGGTATTGGTCCTGGCCGAAGCCGGACCCGGAAGAGAACTGTCATTAACTGTAACTGTAACTGTAACTAAATAACCTGCATCAAAGTTCCCTAAGCGATAGACATAACCATGTACCTTTACGCTCAAGCTGTTCATAACACGAGGGAAGTGTTGTCTCTCGCCTTGCCTTTTATATATATACCAGAGCCGCTTAGCGAGGGCGCGGTCGGTCTCTCGCTGCTGTCCATCCGCACGAAATAACACGGTATTTTATCGTTGTTCTTTGCATTATTGTTGTATTTTCTTTCTCGTTCTTCTCTTTTATGCTTACTGATAAATGCATTTCCTTATTTTTCGTGCACTAAAAATTGTAAAACAAACACTACAAATATGTCCTTACTGATTATATGACGCGGTTGTCTGCTTAGTAATTTTAGATTTGA
Organism: Penaeus vannamei; assembly: GCF_042767895.1. Classification (NCBI taxonomy): domain Eukaryota; kingdom Metazoa; phylum Arthropoda; class Malacostraca; order Decapoda; family Penaeidae; genus Penaeus; species Penaeus vannamei. The sequence continues at coordinate 13,766,000 of NC_091568.1, forward strand.
CCGAATTGTTCATCTCTTTTCACCGATATCTTGCTTTATTTATTGTGCCCTTACTTCTGTACAACAATATGAAGAAAAAGTGATATATTTTCTCATTTTTATATCGTTAGACATATTGTTTATTTATTATTTGATTAGTAACTGAGTTTGTTACTGATTAAACTTGTTCTTGATAAACCATTCACTTATATCACCCTCACTGCATAACAATGTTTGGGTAATCGATGAAACGAGAAATCTGTTTGAAAATCAGAACAATTAATATTAAGTGTGTACCTGCGCCTGTACCTGTACTGTGTGCCTGTCTATTTTAATCACTGTGTATTTGACCTGGATTTTGATTAAGAATCATTCATTTTTTCCGGTTGACTGAAGAACTATGAGGACAAAACAAGCTGGAGAGCTAGCACCAAGTATTTACGTGTATCTGTGCATGTTAGTGTGTAGGTGTGTGTGTGATGTGCACATATAGTATACACACATCGATAGAAGAATACTCTAAACAAAGTGACGCATCCACATCCCACTGGAAGCTATTACCTGTCACGAGTCAGCGAAGTGCCACGCCCTGATAAGCTTAAAGACATGGAAACAAGTGTCGTTGAAATGTTTCCTAAATGACCTTTCAATTATCTCTCTGTTAAATCATTTCTAATAGACGTTCTACTGAATGAATCACTGTATTTGTTACATTAATAAGTACTTTTGGATACGTAATCTTCCTATTTCACAATGGATACCTTCATTGTTGATGTTCCATACCTAGTACTGTTGTATAATAAATGACGCATATCTCACGCATATCCGGGGACTAAGGTAAGTGTATACAGTTATAGATGAAAGAATCAAGTGATCCCGGAGAAAGAGAAAAAAAAATATGCACAATACATGCATACATATATCTGTATCTGTACTTATACAACTATATACATAAATATATAAGGGCATATAATACCGATTGGGAAGGAGAAAGGAATACCTTTTGGCTAAATATAAAGCAAGAGGGGACGACTCTTAACATTAGGGAATACAGATATTATTTTACGTTTCTTTAGGATTTTAATGTAACTGTAGGTATATATCTAGAGAGTAATCAGAAGGAAAAATTTCCCGATGTGGAAATTTGGGATATTTTTCAGGCTAAGGACCATAGCCAAGAACGTGGGGGTGTGGGCGGCCAGACAACAGTGGACATTTACAGCCCAACGCCGAATAAGACGCGTGTCCGTCATTTATACTGTGAAGCATTGATACTCGATTACCACTACTTCCCGACACCCGAGGCAGGGCAATTCTCGACCAAAGCTTAAAATGAGACTAATACAAGGTTCGCCACATTCAGGAAATAAGAAGAGCAGCATCAATAAAAGCAAATAGCTAGGTTAGACGCCGCATGACTTTCCAAGAGACGAACCCCGCCCACGCTTGCTCTCCATATAAAATACACCGCCGGTGTCCAGTCAACATCACTCCTTTCAAGCTTGACCGAAGCAGACATGAAAGTGTGTAAAGCAGGGGATGCTCCTCAATATTCAAATGCATTCAGATTTAGAACGTCGAGTGACGTATTAGCGACTATTCATCTATTTGTCTATATTAAGAATGTAGAAACAGTATGGAAATCAGTTTAACACTATTTGATTTCAGCTCTTTAAAATATTTCCCTATAAAGAAAAAGTCATGCAACACTCACATCATAACAGGCAGCAGTCGTAGTCCTTTCGCTGGCAGCGCTGGCTCGGGCGGCGCCTCAGGAGGGCTACAACTACCCGACGCCCGGGATTCAAGGACTGCCTCTGGCCGGATCCGGATCGGCTTCCGGACAGTTCTCTTCCGGGTCCGGCTTCGGCCAGGACCAATACCCTTCCGTGCCCGCCCAGTACGCCTTCCAGTGGGACGTCAACGACGCGCCTTCAGGGAACTTCTTCGGCCACGGCGAACAGAGAGACAACGACAACACTCAGGGAAAGTAAGTCAGCTCAGGAAACAGCTCCAGGAAGATATATTTGTTCCGCTGCTGTCATAAGATAAAGCAAAGTCAGGGAAGCCATCGTAAGGGGGGGGGGGGGCTCTCAATCGTCTTTACATCCCATTCTGTCCACAGGTACTACGTGCAGCTTCCTGACGGACGCCGCCTGGTGGTCGAGTATTACGTGGACAGCGCCGGCTACCACCCCACCGTGTCCTTCGAGGGCGAGATCACAGCCGGAGGTCAGGGGCAGTATGGGCAGGGTCAAGGAGGAGGATCAGGACAGTTCGGGAGAGGTCAGGGCGGTGGACAGGGTCAGGGAGGGTCCGGGGCAGGAGCAGGGCAA
>NC_091568.1:13785814-13788314 GCF_042767895.1 Penaeus vannamei
GACGGTAGACCACGGCGCTCGCACTCGCCTTGGCAGGTGCTGGTGAGTATGGTCGTGCACACAGTGGGGCATCTGAGGAGAAGGGGTGTTGCTAAGGGTATGCTACGTCAATGTTCAGATTTTCGAGTGTTTTGCATTCTCTCTCTCTCTCTTTCTCTCTCTCTCTCTCTCTCTCTCTCTCTCTCTCTCTCTCTCTCTCTCTCTCTCTCTCTCTCTCTCTCTCTCTCTCTCTCTCTCTCTCTCTCTCTCTCAAACTAGATGAATGAATAGATATGTAGATATACATATACATATATATACATATGTGTATATATATAATCATATATATGTGTGTGTGTGTGTGATAGATAGATAGATAGATAGATAGATAGAGAGAGAGAGAGAGAGAGAGAGAGTGAATGGTAAAACACTTAACGGTGATGATATATACATAAATTAATACAAAATATATACATACATGCATATGACTGTATATGTGCCTATAATATGTGTGTGAGTGTGTGTGTGTGTGTGTGTGTGTTTATGTTTATGTGTATTATGTGTGTATATGTATAAAGTATACACACACACACACACACTCACACACACACACACACACATATATACATATATATATATATATATATATATATATATATATATATATATATATATATATATATATAAAGAGAAATAGAGAGAGGGAGAGAGAGAGAATGGTAAAACACTTTACGGTGATGATAAATAAATAAATTAATTAATTAATAAATAGATAAATTAATACAAAATATATACATACATGTATATGTTTGTATATGTGTCTATATATACATATATATATATATATATATATATATATATATATATATATATATATATATATATATATATATATGCGTGTGTGTGTATGTGCGTGTGTGGTGTGTGTGTGTGTGTGTGTGTGTGTGTGTGTGTGTGTGTGTGTGTGTGTGTGTGTGTGTGTGTGTGTGTGTGTGTGTGTGTGTGTGTGTGTGTGTGTGTGTGTGTGTGTGTGTGTGTGTGTGTGTGTGTGTGTGTGTGTGTGTGTGTGTGTGTGTGCGTACGTGTATTTGTGTGTGTGTGTGTGTGTGTGTGTGTGTGTGTACGTGTATTTGTGTGTGTGTGTGTGTATACAGTATACATACATATATATGTATGTAAGTATGTATATAGTATATATATGTATGTATGTATGTATGTATGTATGTATTTATATATAGACATATATATATGTATATAAATATGTACATTTAGATACATATATCTATACCCACGTCCGCGTCAGACAGCCAAGTACGTTTCCCATCCCTTCCGGCCCCTCACCCCACCCCCCACCCCTCACCCCCCCACCCCCCACTCACCCCACCACCCCCCACCCCACTCACCCCAACAGTCTCACCTGAAATCGGTTCTCCTGACGGTGTGCAGCAGATCCATGGACAGCGCCTTAAATTCCCTCTCCAGGTTGCTTCCAGGGTTAGGCTCCTCCGTCTAGGAAAGGATGAAGGTGAAACGTCTTAGTGAAATATAAATAGATAGATAGATAGATAGATAGATAGATAGATAGATAGATAGATGTAGATATAGATGTTAAACGGTAAATGTTGAATGTGGGTTTAACAGTATTATAATGGGATATTTTTAATGGTATTTGATTATCGATTTGCTTGAATTATTCTAGTTTTTGATGTAGGTAGATGATATATCTTAGAATTGTAGATTTTTAATAATGATGGATTACCTACAAATTAATATTAAATATGTTTTATTAATGGGTGATATCACTAACCTTATATGCCTTTGTTATAGACAGGATAAAGACGATGCACACAAATATCTGAAAAAAGGTGAAAGAGAAAATTAATGAATCAATTCAAAGCAACAGAAAAAAAGAATAAAATAATTAATAATATCCGAAAATTAACAAGATATTGTATATAAAAAGACTACAGAACTATCAATAAATCTGTATCATCCACATATTTTTCCCCCTTTCATTTGAAAGTAAAATTAGAAAGCAGTGAGAATCAGCAGTTGGATTAGCAAAAAAAAAGAAAAAAAAGAGAGAGAGAGAGAGAAAAAAACTTTAGGCTTCATTCCGATACGAGTTTCTCAAGGAAAAAATGGCAGTGCTCAATAACTACGGGAATCTACTCAAGATTGACTTGCTGACAAGCTCACAAAATATTAACATCCTTCGCCTTTGTAACTGAAGGAAATACAATAGAATTTTTTTCGGGGGGGGGGGAGGGGGGGAGGGATAGGATATATTCATTCGACGCTGAATTCCAATACAGAATTGTTCGCGAAAAAACACCGCATGCATATTTTTCCGTGTGAAATGTGACGCCCATATAGTAATTGAGCGTGACTTGTGCATCGCTCAGACACTCATGAATGGAAGGCACCGTCATGACACCAAGTGCATGTGAGTGACTGGCAAGTGTATGATGGATTGGTGTCTGCGGGCGGGGAGGAGAATAGAGTAGGTGTGTTTATTCCG
>NC_091568.1:13800814-13805814 GCF_042767895.1 Penaeus vannamei
TGATTATGATAATGATAATAATAATGGTAATCATCATCATAATCATCATCATCATAATAATGATAATAATAATGATAACCATAATAACAATAACAATAATGAAAATAACAACAATAATAATAATGATGATGATAATAATGATAATAATAAGGATGATAATGATAATAATGATAATGATTATGATGAGGATAATAATGATAATCATGATGAGGATAATAATAATGATTATGATGAGGATAATGATAATGATTATGGTGAGGATAATAACGATTATGATGAGGATAATAATGATAAACAAAATGATGATAATAATGATAATAATGATAATGATAATAACAATAAAAACAATAATAATAGTAATGACATTAATTGTAGTTGTAATGATAATAATTATTACAAAAATAATAGTAACAATAAAAGTAATGGTAATGATAATAATTATTACAAAAATAATAGTAACAATAAAAGTAATGGTAATGATAATAACAATGATAAATAGGAAAAAAGTAATGATAAAAATAACAATGATAATAAAAATAACAATGGTAAATAGGAATAATAAAAGTAATGATAATAAAAATAACAATGGTAAATAGGAATAATAAAAGTAATGATACTGAAAATAACAATGATAAATAAGAATAATAAAAGTAATGATGATAATGATGATAATAACAATAAAGACAACACCATCACCACCACCCTCAGCCCGTCACTCGCCTGTGAACGGCCGCACAATGGCGAAGATGGGCGGCAGAATCCCTGGCTTGGCCGACACCAGGACATACGGATCCGACACGTACACGCGAGAGAACTGGATGACACGGAACCTCTCTCGCGTCGGTGTCAGGTTCATGGAGAAGTCGGCGAGGTCGTGTTGTAAAGTCCCGACGCTCCCCGACCAGTTCCCGGTGTCGGCGCGCGGGACGCCCCACTCGCCGTCGAGGGGTTCCCGGATCTCGAAGCTGGGGTGGGGGGAGGGGGGGAGGGGTATAGGGGTGTGGGTGGTTATTCACATCTATCTATCTATCATCTATCTATCTGTCTATCTGTTTGTGTATCTATATCTTTATCTATCTATGCTAGTGGGGGGGGAGGGAGAGGGGAGGTGTATAGGGGTGTAGGTGGTTATACACATCTGTCTATTTGTTTGTGTATCTATATCTTTATCTATCTATCTATGCTAGTGTGTGTGGGGGGGGGGGATGTATAAGTGTGTAGGTGGTTATTCACATCTGTCTATTTGTTTATCTATATCTTTATCTATCTATCTATGCTAGTGGGGGGGGAGGGGGAGGTGTATAGGGGTGTGGGTGGTATTTCACATCTGTCTATATATTTATATATCTATATCTTTATCTATCTATCTATGCTAGTGTGTGTGGGGGGTGTATAGGGGTGTGGGTGTTTATTCACATCTGTCTATTTGTTTATCTATATCTTTATCTATCTATCTATGCTAGGAGGGGGACTGGGAGGTGTATAGGTGTGTAGGTGGTTATGCACATCTGTCTATTTGTTTGTGTATCTATATCTATCTATGCTAGTGGGGGGGGGAGGGGAGGTGTATAGGGGTGTGGGTGTTTATTCACATCTATCTATCTGTTTGTGTATCTATATCTTTATCTATCTATCTATGCTAGGAGGGGGACTGGGAGGTGTATAGGTGTGTAGGTGGTTATTTACATCTGTCTATTTGTTTGTGTATCTATATCTTTATCTATCTATGCTAGTGGGGGGAGGGGAGGTGTATAGGGGTGTGGGTGGTTATACACATCTGTCTATCTGTTTGTGTATCTATATCTTTATCTATCTATCTATGCTAGGGGGGAGGTGTATAGGGGTGTGGGTGCTTGTGTACATCTGTCTATCTGTTTGTGTATCTATATCTTTATCAATCTATCTATGCTAGTGGTGGGGGAGTGGGAGGTATATAGGTGTGTAGGTGGTTATTCACATCTATCTATCTGTTTGTGTAACTATATTTTTATCTATGCTAGTGGGGGGAGGTGTATAGGTGTGTGGATGGTTGTGTACATCTGTCTATCTGTTTGTGTATCTATATCTTTATCTATCTATCTATCTATGCAATCTATCTGTCTGTCACTCTGTCTAACCATGCACCTATTAACCTACTTATCTATCTATCTATTTATCTATCTGTATTTACTTGATCTATTTGCTGTATCTATATTTATATATCTATACATACATATAGATAGATAGAGAGAGAGAAAAAATTATAGAAAAGAAAGAGATGAAAAAGAAGCAGAAGAATAAATAAAAGAACAAAAAAGAAGCAGACCAAAAAATAGAAGAGGAACAAGAAGCACGAGAAAAAGAAAGAAAAAAAAAAGAATTAAAGGGAGAAAATAAAAGAAGAACCCCTGAGCAGCAGACTCACGTGAAATTGTTGCGTGAAGCGAGCGAGGAGAGAATGCGCAGGTCGAGACAGTCCCTCGGAGACACCTTGGAACCCGGCGCGTCACTCTCTCTCGTGTATTCGATGAACGGAAAATAGCGCAGAGTTACGACGCGGAATCTGTGGCCGTAGAAGTTGCGAAATTCGTCTGGAAGATTCGCTAAAGGATTAGCCTTCTCTTTCTTTCTATTTTGTCTTTGTCTTTCTCTTTCTTTGTTTCTTTTTTTCTTTGTTTCTCTTTCTCTCTCTATCTCTTTTATCATATTCAGTCTCTTTCTTACTTTCTTTCTTTCTTTCTTTCTCTCTCTCTCTCTCTCTCTCTCTCTCTCTCTCTCTCTCTCTCTCTCTCTCTCTCTCTCTCTCTCTCTCTCTCTCTCTCTCTCTCTTTATATTTTAGTTGAGAGACGTGAAGTGATGCTAAAAAAACGCCCTTATGATGATTTTATTGATATGATCATGACCATTATTTGTTTTCATTGTAACTAGTATCTTTTATTATTTATATGATTGTTTTCGTAATTAACAGTGGTTTTCTGTTCCTATTGGAGCTATTAAGATTTATTATAATTATTAACAATTATTATGATAATATTTCATGGTTATCATTATCAAAATCGTTATCAAAACTCTTGGTGAAAAATCACATTGCAACTGTGCCATCATCTACCCTTCTAATTGTTCATAGGAATAACTTTAAGCTTTCATACTAACCCATCAACTGATAAACACCTACGTTACATACTTCACACGATGCCGATTGTATCCTGCTCGGCAATTTACCTGGAAACAATTCCTCTTCAGTGGGCATGGCTTCGCGAGAGTGCCAGGGGCCGAGTGGCTCTACCCCGGCCTCCCCCCCTCGGCAGTAGAGGCACCGACGAACGACCTCAATCCAAGATGAATTTGCTTAAGAAGAGATTTATAGATTTGTGATTATCGAATCTTATTTTCCTTCTCTGTGTAGAAAAGGTATGGATGAGAATGAATGCCTTCACAATAAAAGATATTCATTCCCAGTTGTATACCTCTTCTATATTTATCACAATACTTATATTTCATTCTTTGGCTAGGTTAGGTTAGACGTACGATAATCGGGCTAAGTAAATGATAGATCGGCAATAGACATAAAAATTCAAGGATACTTACACATAACATAGAGAAAGCGAAAATTTTAACATATCTTCTAACCCATTATCCACTTTCTCCAAGGAATGAATCGATCTTTATACTTCAATAACATGAAAAAAATAAAACCACATATAGATACTCCAAAACCCTTACTTCCCACCACGGAGAAATAGACGGCGGAGATGCTATTCTTAAGTGCAGGGTGAAGGAGAGAAGACGCAGCTCCTTTCTCTGGCCCTAGCACGAGCACTCGGATCTTGGGGCGCTCCGAGAGGCCAGCCGCTTCGAGGAATCTGGAGGGGGGGGGGCGAGGGAGGGGAAGAGAGGGCTATTCTGTAATGAAACTGTGTATGTGTGTGTGTGTATGTGTGTGTGTGTGTGTGTGTGTGTGTGTGTGTTTGTCTTTGCTTGTGTGTGTGTATGTGTGTGAGTGGTTATGTCTGTGTATGTACATGTGTGTGTGTGTGTGTCTTTATGTGTGTGTATGTCTGTGTTTTGTCTGTGTCTGCGTGTGTGTATGTGTGTGAGTGGCTACGTCTGTGTACGTACATGTGTGTGTGAATGCATGAATATTCATTATATTTCTGAGTCAAATTCAGTGACTTAGTTTGGACTTTCCTCGAACATAACAGACCAGTGTGAAGATAATCTGTACGACTACAAATGAAACAAACACAAATCTATCATGTTATTTGACTAGTGAATAAAGATAAACAATGCGACTGTCTGCTGCTGTGGCTTTTATCATTTCTAGGAAGAAATCAGACGTAAAAGATCCACCAAAGAATAAGATTTACAAAAGTCTCAATGGTAAATCAAATAACAAAAATAACTTGACGAAGATCTCAAATAACGATAAGTTGCCAAGATGGGCGTTATTTCCATTAATGATATTCTAAGAAAGAAGAAAAATAACAAAAATAAGAAAAAAAAAAAAAACGAAACTCATCTACCAACAAGTTCTTCGTGTACTGAGTGTCAATTATTCCATCAACCTTCCCCCGCTATCACCTGAACACAGAACGATCATTTCCATCCATCAGGTCAACCACAATCGCTCTGCAGGAGACATCGGCCGCGCCCCAGAGTCCCTGCAGAAGGGCGGTTCGCGAGGAGGGCGCCGCGGCCATTGCACTCTCGACCTGCACCGCCACCGTGCCCATCCGTAGACCCCGCCTGGGATGGGGATTCTCGACGATGCTTTCTGCCTTCCTGTGGGATTCATTTCGTGTCCTATTAGTGATGGGAGACACGGATCTTGATGTCTAAGTGTCTGTTAATGCCTGCTGCCTATATATCTGTTTATCTATCTGTTTGTCTATCTGTCTGTTTATCTATGTCTGTCTATCTGTCTGTTTATCTATGTCTGTCTATCTGTCTGTTTATCTATGTCTGTCTATCTGTCTGTCTATATATTGATTCCTCTATCTATTTATCTATTTACCTATAT
>NC_091568.1:13838314-13840814 GCF_042767895.1 Penaeus vannamei
AAATCACTCCATTCTCTATAAAATAAACTCAAATTTCAAGTTGTGAAATGGAATGGCAGGAAGCAAGAAACACGAGAAGAGAGAATTGCGCATTGCAGAGAACCCGGAGTGACGAAAAGCAAGGGATAAGCAAAGATTAGGCGGGCAGTGTAATATGAGAATAATGTGATAACGGATGAATGAAAACAATGGTGCATAAGAACCGTGGAAATAAAGACGAAGAGAGAACTGGCATTTGGAAAAGAGGGGGAAAGATAAAGAGAGAAAAGAGTATAATGGAAAATGCAGATGAATTTTACAAGAGATATATCTAATACAGTGCCACTGCTGCTCCAAATAAGGCAACTGCTTATTACATATATATATTAATTCATATTTGACACATACACGGTAGACACTATCTAAAAGTGGTTATTTTTGCGTTACAATTATTTCACAATATGATTGTTATTGTCATAGTTCTGTCTCATTTTTTTTTTTTTTAATTCCAATTTAATGCTTAAAAGAAGAGAGAGGAACACGAGATAATAGAATAATTTACGTAATCTCACCGTATTTCTGATAGACTGGAACCACAAATGAGAAAGAAATAATAACATACTCCTTCGCGTTTATTTTCCATCAACAACATTCATACATCCTAAAAAAAAGATCACAATACTGAGCGAATGTTACCCAGAAGCCACCAAGTAAAAATGTGAATAAAAGACAAACATACAATTCCTTACAAGAGGCAAAGTCCAAGGTCTAAGACATTCTCCTCTTAATTCAGAGGCGCAAAGGGCTTTCCTGGGTTAAGTACAGAGCCGCCGTTGGCTTTCCAGTCGTTAAAGGAACCAGCATATACCCTGTCGAGTAGAAATTCAATAATCGTGGGAATTACTTTAACGAGCGGGTTGGTAATCTGAGAAAAAAGGGTAGGTTGATGTAATGAGAAATTAGTAATAATGTTGGTAGTGGTAAGTAATGATAAACATAAATAGGAATACGTAAAATAGGTAATTTATAATTTCTGTTGTTCTTGGTCCCACGGACTGATATGGAAATTAGTTAAAATAAATGAAAACTAAAAGCTAAATTCAAATCCAATAATGTACCGAACAATGAAAACAATGTAAACAAACAAAAGCAAGATAAATTCTAAAAAATAATAGACACTCGTATATTCACGAACCACAAGACACACATTTATATGAAATTTAAAAGAAAGTGATTTTTTTCTTTCTCTCTTTCTCTCTCTCTCTCTCTCTCTCTCTCTCTCTCTCTCTCTCTCTCTCTCTCTCTCTCTCTCTCTCTGTCTCTCTCTCTCTCTCTCCCCTTGCCTCCCTCCTCCTCCCTCCTTGCCTCCCTCCTCCTTCTCTCCCTCCCTTCCTCCTTTCCTCCCTTCCTCCCTTCCTCCCTCTCTCTCTCTCTCTCTCTCTCTCTCTCTCTCTCTCTCTCTCTCTCTCTCTCTCTCTCTCTCTCTCTCTCTCTCTCTCTTTTTTTTTTTTTTTTTTTTGGGGGGGGGGGGGGCGGCAAGACTGCGTATCTCACCATTCAGCGTTGTGCGAACTGTGAACCGCTAGATTCGACCGGATCCGAAACACTGGAATATGGGCTATATGCTTCGGACACAAGAGTCAAACTGGCGGTTCGTTAAAAGAGGGAACTATTGGGAATTTGGGAGTATAGACTATAGTATGATTTAATACCCTATAGAAGAAGAGAGAAGAGGGAACAACTTATATCTGTGGTTATTTCCTCACGACCCACGATGTCGAGCAGTGACCATGAACTTGGAGTAAATAACGGTGTCATGCCATCCGTAATAATGCAATAATGGAATACTAAGGTAATATTAGGGAGTAATAAAAGTAGTAAATGATAGTGATGATGATGACGATAAGCATAACTATTATCATAATAATAATGATATCTTCATAGTAGGTGTCGAGTTCATATGACATCAACACAAACATTTAAACAAAACCAAATAAAAATAAATAGATAAAAATGAATAGATAAAGATTGCAGATGAACCCACCTGGAATTGTAACCCATCGATTTGAGAAGATCCCCCGCCTTCCTTGCACGCCCACCCTTCGTGCAGTGGGTAACGATGGGCGTGGTTTTTGTGGGCTTTTTTAATTCTAATTTAATGCTTAAAAGAAGAGAGGAACACGAGATAATAGAATAATTTACGTAATCTCACCGTATTTCTGATAGACTGGAACCGCAAATGAGAAAGAAATAATAACATACTCCTTCGCGTTTATTTTCCATCAACAACATTCATACATCCTAAAAAAAGATCACAATACTGAGCGATTTTTACCCAGAAGCCACCGAGTAAAAATGTGAATAAAAGACAAACATGCAATTCCTTACAAGAGGCAAAGTCCAAGATCTAAGACATTCTCCTCTTAATTCAGAGGCGCAAAGGGCTTTCCTGGGTTAAGTACAGGGCCGCCGTTGGCTTTCCAGTCGTTAAAGGAACCAGCATATACCCTGTTGAGGAGAA
>NC_091568.1:13850814-13853314 GCF_042767895.1 Penaeus vannamei
AACCACTTATAATACACCTTGTATTTTTATTTTTTCCTGTTTTCTTTCTTCTCTGTGGCGATTCTCTACTTTCACTCCCAAAAGACATTTATTTACTCATCCAGTAGTGAAAAGTGTATTTTTATCTACTCTTTCCATATTTTAGGATCTTTTTTATTCTTCTTTGACTTCTTCAATTATTTGTTTTTGGGAATATTTCGATTGATTGCTTGGCTTTCTTTATACTATAGTTACCCTTGTCAATTGTCTCATTTTCTTTAATGACAAAATTGTTAGTTTCATTTTCTTTATTTCTCTAAATGCTAAGGAATACTTTTAATATATTTAGTGTGTATGTGTGTGTGTGTGTGTGTGTGTGTGTGTGTGTGTGTGTGTGTGTGTGTGTGTGTGTGTGTGTGTGTGTGTGTGTGTGTGTGTGTGTGTGTGTGTGTGTGTGTGTGTGTGTGTGTGTGTGTGTGTGTGTGTGTGTGTGAGTATGGGTGAGGGTGGTGTATCCTGAGGTCCACTTGACTCAGAATTTATACATACGACCATGTCAACTTATACGAATTCGTTCTCTGTTGAAAATTGTATTTACTTTTATTTTTGTTGTCAGCGGTACTCCATGTTATTTTTTTGTGTAGTTTTATTTCACCTCTCTTTCTCTCTCTCTTTCTCTCTCTCTCTCTCTCTCTCTCTCTCTCTCTCTCTCTCTCTCTCTCTCTATATATATATATATATATATATATATATATATATATATATATATATATATATATATATATATAATGTATGAATATATACAAATATTTTTCAATCTATTTTCTCAGATGTTTTGTGAGGTGCTTTTCATTGCCACATTTTCTGGCATTTACATTCTATCACTCCATTTCCACTGATTCAATTTTTAAAAGATGTGCCCCCGGATTACGTGTGCACCAATCAGGTTAACGTACGTATATGTATACATAAACATATGTACATATATATGTATGTATATAAGATATATAATATATATATTCATTAATTTGTCTTATTGATTATCAATATTATCATAATTATTACCATTATTATCAAAATTACAATAATTAACATTATAACCAATATTACTATTTCCATGATCATTATTGCTATTTTTCACTAATATGAATAAGGAAAGGAAACTAAGATAAATGTCGAGATAATGAAAAAGCGAAAGAGAGAAGGTGAATGACCGATTGCGGATCCACGTGACACCAAGAGAGAAGGGAAATATACATAGAAATATTAAGATAAAAAAAAAATTGTCATTGAACATCAGATCTTTGAAATTTCGGCGGCTTTATCAGATTTATTTTGAACGTGTGATATTACTTAATTTATTATTGTCATTCTTATTATCGTCGTTATTATCATTAGCATTATCATTGTTATAGTTATTATCATATTATTATTATAACTCATTTCTGTTAATATTATTATCGTTGTTAATATTATTATCATAAGGATGTTTATATTAATTATCATTATTATGATGATTATTATCATTATCATTATTATGATGATTATACTAATTATCATTATTATGATGATTATTATCATTATCATTATTATGATGATTATTATCATTATCATTATCATGATGATTATACTAATTATCATTATTATGATGATTATTATCATTATCATTATTATGATGATTATTATCATTATCATTATTATGATGATTTTTTATCATTATAATTATTGTTAATGTTATTATCATTGTCATTATGATTATTATCATTATTATAACTATCATTATCATCATCATTACTACTATAATTTCACAATTATCATTACTATTATTACAAATTTGTCATTATTAGTATTTTATAATTGCTGTTATTATCATTATTGTAGATAAGTGAGGACTCCTGCATTGTGCGTAACCTGCACAATATAATCTGTACTTTGTCTATCCTATACTTCTGTATATATTGTATGTATGCATAACCGTCCTAATGCAAGATGTTCCTGTTTAATGATGTGGCCTCCCATATATGTATATTTATTGCATGTGAAGTGGCAATACTGTCCTTGGCCACGTGACCTGGCAACATTGCCTGTGTGCGGGGTTTCCCGCCAAATTTCGGTCTCTCGGCGCTGGTCAACCATAGGAGACAGATGTGTGCTCTCGCCCCCCATGTAACTCTCCTGAGAATAGAACCTACAAGATTCAGCTCGGTGTTTCCTTCTCCTGTTGATTACTAGGAACATCCCCCAACCCAAGAATAAATATACAATTATCATCAGTATTATTATTATTACGATTATTACCATTACTGTTAAATGTACAATCTCGGATTAGATGGAAATTCGGTTTACGCCTTGAAAGGATGTGACGAGTAACTAAAGGTTTAAAAGTTGAGTTCATTTTCTTCAGGTCTCTAGAACCTTCCTCGGTATTCTCGCTGTTCCTATTAACGCTATTTTCCACGTGTCCGATTCTCCTGTCAATCCCAGGTTTCTCAATCCATTTGTCCAAGTCCTTCAATACTCC
>NC_091568.1:13858314-13863314 GCF_042767895.1 Penaeus vannamei
GTATGAAATAGAAGCAATGACAATGGAAATTAATTTAATGGTGTATAATCATATGATTTATATAAGTTAGGGGTCTATCTGTCTAAACGATATTAGCAATTCAGGAGTAAGAAAACCGAAGAACGTGTAATTCTTTCCTACCTTTTAGCCGAAAGGAGTCCACCTCAACTTGACCTCTAGACCAAATGTAAACAAACCCACCTGTCTAGGTCATCCACGCACGGAAACCCAAACGTCATTTTCGACTGACTGGAAACCAACCCACCTGGCTTGGTATCCTTTCGACTTGAACAGATCCCCGGCCCTCCTGGCACGACCCCCCTTCATGCAGTGGGTGACAATGGACGTGGATGTCGAAGGCTTCTCGAACCCGTACTTGGCCTCGAAATCGTGCTCGCTCAGGTCCATCGCGGACTCCAACTCTGGCACTGGAACGTTGAAACTTTGGGTTATATGCGGCACTCTCTCTTGGTTTCTATATGGAAATACATGAATGACATCTATGGTCTTAGCGTTAATATCATAAACATCACGATTTTAAAACGAGTAGCCACGAACGAAATAGTAATTTTAGCCCTATAATCCTCAACATCCTATCCGACATATATACAGAACTACACACAAATCACTATATAAAATACTATCCATATACACAGAACTACACACAAATCACTAAAACTCGACCTAATTCAGCTGATATAACCGTAGGGCTCTCTATCTTTAACAAGAAATAGTATAAACAGCACATACATGGAATACAGTGCGAGCCGGGGATCTGGCCGTTGTCCTCGACCTCATTTCGGTTCCTCACGTCGATGACCACATAGTCGGAGAGGTTGCTCGAGAGGTCACTGAATTCGATGTCTGTGGGAGAAAGAAGACGTCACGATGAGTGTAAAAGAGGGTGTTGTTTTTCTTTTCAAGTTATGGGCCATTTACATGGAATATGACATCAGCCGTAACATTACACGTGAATAGACGAACGGAAGGACGAATGAATGAAACACAAACAGAAATATGATATAGGCAACATGGTATCTTGGTTTTTGCATGATTAGATCTACATTATCGATTTTGAGACTTTGTTTTTGAGTGATTGATTCTAATTGAAGTCGGGATTCTGTGAGAGAAAGAATTTCATGATGAATTCAAGAGCTAATTAATATTATAAAAGATAAGATTTGGGTCAATTAAGGCTGACAGTTCTCTGTTTTATGTGCTAAGTATTTTATTTTTGATTTTGAAAATATTGCTTCCAGTTGTGACGAATCAAAGTGCCTGTCACATTTTATAATCTTACCAATTATCCCTGTGCTTCTAATTTTAATTCTCCTTCTCCTTTCATAGAAATATAGCTCTTCATCTCCATCTTTGTCTCCCTTTTTCCATGTCTGATTTCAATTTTCCGTTCTTATCATCTACATTTTCTCAATACAGTAGCCCATACAGTGCAAATCTCCTACAACCCCTTTCTTTAATTAAAAAGAAAATTCTCTGCATCAAATGTACGATTTTCAGAACACGTACATTGTACCAAAACCTAAAAGAAAGCAAAATAATGAATAAAACAAAACAAAACAAAGTCAGGAAACCACACGAACATTCAAAAAAGGAAGCGCAAGTAAATAAAAGAATCATTATCACTATCAACACACAGCGTAGGAGAGCCGTCGACAGGACACGTCGTCACAACCAACCTAATCGTCCTCAGCAACGCCCTTGCATGCAAAGCGTCAACCGACACGCACCCTTCCTAACTCCAGCTTGCAACCACCCATTCTATTGCCGCTCGAGCTACAGGGCTCAGAATTTAGCACCAGAAGTCCCGACGTTCAATAGCTCAGAAAGAAAAAGAAAAAAAAAGAAGGAAGAGGCAGAGAAGGAGGAGGAGGATAACGACGACGACAAAGAGGACGCGATAAAGAAAAAGAAGAAGAAATAGACGGAAGAGAGGAAGAAGTAGATGGAGATAATGAAGTAGAAGAAAGAGACATAGAAGGAGATGATAAATGATGCAGGAAAAATATACGGAGAAGAAGAAACACGAAAAAGAGGATTCAGAAGAAGTAGACGGAACAGAAAATGAAGAAATAGACGAAGAGGAAATAGGCGGAGACGTAGAGGAAGAAACAGGCGGAGAAGAAGAACAAGAAGAAAAGAAGGAGGAAAAGAAGACAGAGAAAATGAAGATGGAAGGGAGGGGGAAGGGGGAAGTGGTAGTAGGGCTGGTACAGGAGGAGGGGGAGGGGGGAGGCTGTGACGAATAATGAAAAAAAGGGAATATAAATGAAAAGAAAAACAAAACGGAGAGACAAAGTGACAAGAAAATCAATCAAAGCGCAAAAAACGCCTCAGGGCCCTTATCGCGTACGAGTTTTAATAAATTTATCACAAGAGATAAGAGAGGAACAAGGTAAACCGAGAGTCTATGGATTACAAACCCTTTTTATCTTAATTCCAGGCAAAGTTTATCCGAGATAACAACTTCCTTCGTTATTATTACCGTTACTATTTTTTCCAGACTCTGTTATCTTCAAATTCATTAGATACAATAAGGAAAAAAAGAACATAACCTTTCGATATTAACGTTATAAGTAATTAAAAGAAAAGAGAGAAGACAAAGCAGGCATGAACGCACTCCTCGGCCCGGCCCGCTCCGTTGCATTGCAAGAATCATGGTGACGCAGCACTTTTTTCGTTGCATGGCGGAAACTTGCCTCGCCTTGCAAGTGCCGCTTGCTTTCACGCAATAATAGTCACTTCCTGCCGTGCGATTTCGTCAGGAGAGGGCAGGGGAATCTACGAAAGCAGTGGGTTTTTCGGTTTAAGCAAATATGGCTAATGCTGAAATACTTTGATAAACGTTTGTTATATGGTAATGGACTGCAATCAGAGTAGAATATCTCTCTTTTATCTCTAAATGACCGATAGGCAACTATTACACTCACACATTCGCGGGTACAGAAATAAGCAAATGCATTGAGAATTCCACTCATGTTAAAAATCATACATACACTCATGAATGGAAACATGTAGAAAGAAGTATAAACATATTACCATTCATGCAGATGCACACATACTAATATATCTACGTCATCTTGATTTCATCAAATTATCGGAAGATGTAATACCAATTTCGGAAAAGAAGCAACCGTGATGCCGATCATTGTCGATATAACTTAATTGTCTATGTCAAAAGCTCTTAAAAGTGGAAGTTATTAATTGGCAATTCAGACGTTTGTTTACCCACATAAGTAAATTAATGCCAAATATTCACGAAAATTGTTTGAATACAGGTGTAAAGTACATGCGATAACTTGGCTGTTTTTGTAAGGCAAGACACTAGGATAACGCACGACAGTAATGTAGAAATCGATCAGATTTTTCGTTATGTAAACAAGTGACTGATATACTAACATATTTCTCTTACACGAATAGCTAACAACACACCGTTCTTGCATACCTGCCATCGTGAAAATCTCCCAGTTAGGCACAGATCCGTATGACTTGTGATGGTTGGGGGCGTTCGTGTAGTGACAACCGCTCTGAAACCGACTTCCCAATGCTTTCCCTGACGCTGGTTGTTGCCAGATATTGCATTTCGGGGGGTAACTACGATAAAAAATGGGTAATCCCTACGCATATTTTGTTGTTTGTATTATGTTGGTTATATCAGAATAAGTAAAAGATTTTTATATTTAAAAATGGATGGATTGCAACGATCAATTATAGTTAAATTGTGGAACAGGAAATAGATATTTGGTAGCTAGTACGACCTTTACCTGTATATTTATTGGCTGCGCTGTTGGTCTGCGCACACCGCCAAGTTACGTATAAAGCCACATAAAACTCAAGATAGTAATAATGAATATTTAAACAACAATAGATAAAAAAGGCATAAGAGCCGCATGTTTCGATTCATATTTAAAAACATATCGGTTACATGGTAGTGTGATTCTTATTTCGTTTTCATTTAGACTCTACATGAATCTATCGCCGGATGTCATTCGTTCAGCTGCTCAGTTTCAATACGAATCTGATAAATATTGATCTGCCATATCAGTTGACAGATATGGAATGCGAAATTGAAACAACAAAGGCAATTAATCATGTTTCTAATTATGTAATTAAATTATTCCATCATCTTCCTATAAACTCCACGAATGAAGGAACTATGGTCGCGCGAATTCAGTCTATAATCTATAAATCGCTTCTTCTACATGTATTGCGACAGTTAGTGAAGGTTTTATGATGCTATGACTGAAAAGCCGATACAACGTTTTTTGTTTGTTTGTTTGTTTGACACAGCCTCGGAAAATGGGATTTGTTTTACGCGGGAAAAGTTTAGCTTTCAAACTGGGGTTTGCGAAGGACATTTTTTCTAATTTCTTTATGTGTGTGTGTATATATACATATATATATACACTCAAGGCTAAATGTACATACATACACACACACATATATATATCTTTATATATATGTGTACACATACACGTAAAGACACATATATAGATGTACACATATAAGCGCATATACATTCACACTGCAGTCTTCCTTACCTGACATTTCTGCGAATATGTTTGACAAGCAGACTTCCTTTCGTAACGGCGGCTAGGGAGCGTTCGCGTAGAATAATCCGCAGGCAGTCGGGCTTCTCTTGATATCACGTCCGGCTTCAGCGCAGTTGCCAGAGGTCGTTTTATGGGGGGTCCGCGATTGGAAAACCGGTTTCGGTGATACGCAATAGATTTGGTTGGTGTATTACAAGCTTTGGAATTATGCTTGCTTGTTGATTTTAGAGTGTCTGCCTTTTTGTAATTATTTCAGTGCATATGTATAACGTGCTTGTCCAAGAATATGGCCACAAACATGCATACATACATACATACACACACATCTGCGCGCGCGCACATGTGTGTGTCAATCAATCTTTCTATATATATATATATATATATATATATATATATATATATATATATATATATATACATATGCATATG